>NW_027466185.1:17425000-17587500 GCF_046127955.1 Nelusetta ayraudi | reverse complement strand
CTTCTCCTTCTTCTTCTTTTTTCTGGATTTTTTTTCTTTTTTCACATTTCCCCTATTTGATTCAACAAGCTGTCATTTGCATAAAAAACGGCGGCGGCCGCTCCATACGGCTGCTTGTTGACAGTATATAGCGGGCGGGCGGGGGGCTGGGGGGGGCTGGGGGGAGGGGGGGGAGTGTTATCTGTAATAACGTATACGCGCTCTGCTCGTGCTCCTCGCTGGCTCCACCCCCCCCCTGCACATACACACTGTACGCCTGTTGACGTGTGAGTGAACAAATGGGCGTGATTGGCTAATGCGGATCCATCCACTCGGCCGCCAGTTGCTGCTTACGCAAGTTGGCGTGCGGCGCTGCGCATGTGTGTCGCACGTCGCGCGGCGAATGCGCAGCGTTTTTCTGGGGTGCGGAGTTCATTACTCTGCGTGCATGTGTGTGCCTGTGTGGGGTGGGGGGTTGGGGAGGGGTTGGGGTGGGGCGGGGGGGGCAGCCTTTCCGCATGAGCGGCGCCTGTCGGTGGGCATCAGTCAGCCGGGCAGCGACAGGCGGAGCAGATCATTAGCGGAGGGAGTGGGGGGGGCTTGAGGGAGGGTAGGGGGATTTTGGGGGGGGGGAGTTGTGGGGGGGCGAGAGGTGAGGGGGTGGAGGGTGTGGAGGGGAAGTGCGGGACGGAGGCCTCGGCGTTAGCTGTTAGCGGCCGCCGCTGCTCCCACTGCACTGGGGTGGCCTCTGTCATCCCTGCATTGGACTCCTTTATAAAGCAGCTTCATAGAATAATCCAGTGGAATGCAATCAGGATGTGCTGAATACATTATGGGATGGCTTTGACAGTTGTCGCCTTGAATGTCTCATTGAATGGGATTTTAGAGAATGGATATCAAGTGTGCAAGTATGCAGCCATCGTTACAGAAGTTGAATGCTGTAAAATAGCAAAAAAAAAAAAAAATGTTTCAGCTTTTTATTATCATCACACTTTGTTGTGTGTGCTGAACCACAAGAGAGTGAGCAAAGCAAAGCGACCGTCATTGCAGAAGTTGAACACTTTAAAGGTCCAGGGTGTAAAGTTTGGCCTGATTTATGATTTTTATATTGGTAAGAGCTTAACATACTGCCCATAAATACATTAATAGAAGTGTGTACTCATTAATAGAAGTGTGTACTCATTAATAGAAGTGTGTACTCGCCGTACAATAAAAGTCATTTGGTTTTCCCACCCATAAAACGGTTCTCATGTCTACAAGAATACACAGAGAACGCAGGTCTTGCACCACCATTATTTCAGGAAGCCCGTCTGATAGTGACCTGATACCAAATGTGCTGTCAGGCAGGCTTCCTGAACAACTTTACACTCTGGACCTTTAAAGCATCCAACTTCTGTCACGATCTCCTCATACTGCACGCTTCACATACAAAACAAAGCTTTGGATTCTAATCACACTCAGTTGTGTCAACGTTGGGAAATGTTTGAGGCGTTTTTTGTTTTTTTTTAAACTGCCGACTTTTCGTGCGTTCACACGGAATTTTGAACACTTGGAATTCTCTCAATCACTGTTAATGAGACATTGGAAATGGTTTTCATTAATCTCGAAAAAAATTGTTTCCATACTTGTTCAGCACATCTTGACTGATTTGCCTGCCCTCGTAATGATCGCAGATCACTGAGGATCATTATTTCATGAAGCTGATTATCATGGAGTTCAATGCAGAAACGAGTCGCGCAGCTTTAACGTTTCTAGCACAAACTGAGCCTGGGTCGGAGTCTCGGAGTATATTTTCCTCTCTAGTTAGATCCTTGCCAGAGTCGCGTCTGATTGGAATAATGCACTACGCCCACGACGGATCAATTGAAGGGCGACGTAAGAATCAAAAGGTGGCTGAATTGCCCTGATTATTCCCCAGCTACTAAAAGTGGAAGCAGCGCCGCTCCTCCACTCAGCGCTGCCAAGTTGGCTTTTTTCTTTTCTTCTTCGCTTTTTTTTTTTTTTTTGCGTCGCTCTTCCATTAAGGCAGAGCTGTGCAACTTGGCAGACAATTAGAAGCGGTTAAAAGCCAATTAGAGTTAAAGCGATACATTCTTCCAGTCAAGCAGGGAGTAGAATTAAAAGTCAGCACTCTCATTGACTCAAACACAAAAGCGTAACATCCTGCATTTAGTGTTACAGGTATCGTGCGGGTTCATTTCCAGGCGGAGCCTCCCCGATGTCTCGTCGGGACGAGTTGGAGAGCCGCCTGTTTGAACAGAAATTCTGAAGAAAAAATAGAAGTAAAGAAAATCCAAAGAACAGCTTTTTTCTCGTTTCTGGGGAGTTCCGACAGTCGGTTATTGCATGTTATTGTTTGGCGAACGTTGGCAAAGAGAATTTTGCAACAAAAAAAAGGAGATCCCTCAGTTTAGACAATACCGAGGTTGCATTGAGAAGAGCAGAAAGCACTGTGAGCCTCGTCTTTGGGGAACGGTTGAGTCAAATTCCTGAGGTCGCCATCACGCCACACGCGTGATGAAGGCTGGTAGCATGTTTCACAGTTACCAGCAGCCAATTAGGCCAGGAGCGGACTTCCAGTGCGGTAAATACAGGGGGGTCCGGGTTGGGGGGGCGGACCCCCCAATAACCCATGAGACCCCCTGAAAGCCTTAAAGCAAAATTCTAAGGGAGTCCCGTGTTTTTTTCAAAAAGCTAAAAATAAATATTATTATTATTACATATAATGAATATTATTGTCACTTATGGTCACTAAAATGTATTCAAGATCACCTTGTCTAATATGACATTTCTAAAAAATATCATTCACAATATTTTTTTTTGCCAATATTCGTATATCCCAGTATTCGTCAATGTTGACGGGTATTTCGCACACCGGTGACTTCAAATTCTTTCTACCAGAACAACAGTACAGCCCAACTTGTTTGTCTTTCACTGCTATTGAATCAGAATCCAAGTCCAGCCGGAGCTTTCACAGTTGCTGTAGCTGCGATGCTGCCAATATTCCTAATTGCAGAAGAAAAACACACACTCTGCATTACCACCTCGTGATTAATGCCGTGTCTCACCACTCGCTTGATATTCCCCTATAAAGCAGGAAATGAATTGCAGGTCCATCACGACGTGAAGTCAGTAGTTCACGTTATTAATTCCCACAGTGAGATCTACGTGCGCGCCCATTTGCAATTTCCAAGTCAAACAAAAAAGTTTTAGACAGAATATAGAACTGTTGCTTTTTGCACTTAATTGTCTTGACTGTAACGCCTCGTCAAGATCTATGTTGATCAATATCTACGACAAAACATATCATGAGAATTTTGGTCACGTTCAACCATTTTGTTAAGTAAAGATTCCTCATTTGAGCGATGTTCTTGCCACCGGTTATTCACAGCATCTTTAACAATACTGAACGCGGAGCAACAGACAACTGGCTGCAAAACTCTGGCGACGCCGACGTGTTTCTTATATTTACAGCCGTGTTCAGCAAGTGGCGCTATCTAACCCCCCCCGCTCCCGCTCCCCCTCCCCGTCCTCGCCGATGCACGGCGACGCACGGCGAGACCTTGTTAAATTCTCCCCCTCCGCAACTTGACTGCTTTGCATTTCGCCCTTTCATCGCTCAGCGACTGGGCCCGTAACTCATCTTTTAGTGCCGCATCTTGCGGTGACCACCTTCCGCTCAACAACACCATTAAACAGGCAGATTAATGCCGCCATTAAATCCTCGCATCGACTTTGGTGGCACTCATCAAAGACAGTATATATGACCAGCGGTATCAAGGATTTGATGAAGTCAGAGGGACGATAAATCAGCGGGCCCGGGGTGGCGCCGAATCTCAACAGTTCACGGGGCAGAGGGGCCGACGCCGGAGGAGACCCACACGGCACAAATGACACTCTTGAGTTTTAGACGTGGCGAACTGTGCTCACGCTTCGGTAGCCGCGGCTGGATCGTCGCGCGTTACTTCTCTCCAGGAGGACGAGTTGAATTAAATTTGTTATCGGTCACAAGGGAAACTGTTTTGCAGGTAGCTACCAATCTCCCGCTGAACGTTTCCTCTCTTTGCCAAAGGGCACCTTCTTTATAGTCCCAGTCAAGTTTGACTTTAGACTGTAAAGTGGAAGTGGGTTATGTATTTACTGAGCCTTTTCTAATAGTAGTAACTCTGTAAGCTGTAATCAAAGGAGAGGTTTCAGTTGTGTTTCGTGAAAGCATGACCACCCACTCTTTTCCCGAAAAAAAAAAAGTGTTCTTGGACATCATAATGTGATGAAACTGACCTTTGACCCATGAGTCAACATTGTCATCACTTCATAATGTTTGTCTCATTAGATAAAATTCCCGGAGAAAATTGCTCAAAATTAACATATTCATGGGTTTTGGTGTCACTCTAAAACCCAATTAATTTAATTAGCTCATCCTTTGGACTGAGTGCAAGTTGGTAAAAATGTTGAATTAATAACACATTTTAGCACGCAGCCAAGTGCGTTACAGTTGAGGCAGGATGTCCGGAAACAGTTGAAAGAATGTGCAGGACAGCTGCGGCAAATGTCTGCCAGTATCTGTTGTTTTATATACGCTGACAGAAAACTCAAAGCGATACGAGGAAAAGCAAAATCCTCGAGAAGTCAACCCATGCTGGCCAAGTTGGCAGTGATGCAGATTGAGCGCCTTTATTTGACAATGAAATGGTTTGTCCCGTATTTCTGAGTTGTCTTGAACGTAAATGAATTTTCGATGCAAACTCACGAGTTTGCGTTCAAAACCGCAAGCTACGTAGCTGCAGGCCATTGCGCAACCCATTCACAACAACTACGTGTGTAGAGTAAGAGGCTGTGAATCAGTATCGCTTGTTCTTTTCAGCTTTGCTTTTTCAATTCCTTTGTAAAAGCCATACATCTTGCACTTTATTGATTGTAAAGTAAAAAATATATTAAGTTAAAAGATTTCAATACAATTTAAACATTCAGCTTATTTCTACTGTCTGTTGGCAACGAAGCAGTTCAAACGATGTGAACCATGTACTTTTTTGAAATCCTATTTTAAGTTATGATTTACCAATACTGTGCTGGTCATGACCCCGAGCACTGCGGGAGGCCTCCTTCATTTTTCTGAATGAAAGTGGGCAACACCACCCATTACCTGTGCGGGCTACAGCCAGTTCTCTGTGCGACGCTGTCGCCTCCAAACGCTATGACGGCTCGCCTGTGAGCGAACGCACCTTTTAGAGAGGCTTTTTTCCAAACCGTGGCAGTCTTTAGAGATTAGGGTCAACGCTGGTGGCGGAGAAATAAATCAAGCACTTCTCGCGGTGGCCAAACATATCACAGACCTTATGCTAAGCTAGGTCACCGCTGGCCGCGGCTGAAATATTGTCCTCATAAAACTTCACCGCGCCGCTACACTTCCCCCCTTGGAAAGTAGGCGACTCAAAAGTACATCTTAATCTCATAAATCGTTCAGCGAAATTTGTGAGAAATTGTTCACAGGGAAGGGAGGCGTAACGCGTAGCCCCAGATTTGTGTTTCTTTAGCGCTAGCTCGGAAAGCGGAGGGAAAGAAAGAGAGGGGCCTGGGACAACACGGCAGAGATTAAATTAGCGAGCGAAGGGGAGCGGAGAGAGATGAAGATGGAAGCGGTCGGGGAGGGGAGTCGGGGGAGGGGGTGCAGGGAGTGCGGGGTTCATCCGAGGCTGGCCGTCATCAGGCGCCCAACGCTAAATGCTAAACGGCGAGCTCTAAAATCCTGACCTATTTTCGTCAAGCTGACACAGAAAACCACGAGAGGCCGTATTCACCGAGTCTCTAACCTCTGTCTGCCTCTCCGACAGGCCTCAGCGAGCCGTCTCGCACGCACGCACGCACGCACACACACACACACACACACACACACACACAGACCGTGGGATCTGCACACACGTCGTAAATCTGCTTAGCACGCGATTCAAAAAGCGCTTTAATAACATTTGATTAACAATCTCCGCGGCAAACTGTCGCCACTCGGCCGCAGCTTGAAGAGGCCTTTTATTGTCATTTGTCCAAATTGCGCCGTTGGCCTGATGAATATTCATGAGTGCGGCGACACTCTTCCCTGACCCGCCCTCCCCCCACCTCCACCCCTCCCCCCGCCGGCGACAATAGACAGACGGCGCGCCAGCAGACACCTTCCCCAGCGAAGCCGCGGCCTCGACACGCCTTTTTTTTTTTTTTTTTTCAGTTCGCAGCAAAGACGAGTGCGAACGGAAGCGATGGCGCTCTCGCGGCGGCTAATGGCTCGGATTTTTGTTAACGGCCTTTTATCAGTTGTGATCGCCGGCGCAATTACAGACGCCTCTAATGAAAATGGATTCGATTGGCGGCGAGCGAGTGTTGACTTGATTGATGCCGAGCGTCACCTGAACATGACTGAAGCCGCGCAGAGAAAAATGCACATCAGGGGTTGATTGATAGTACTGTAAAAAGATGAAGTGTAGACCCCCCCACCCCCTCACACACACACACCCCCACCCCCACCAACCCTCATCCCAAAGAAATGCCCAGTAGCTGCTTCAACCGCTAATTTTTGCCACCTTCTGCTGTTTGAGTCTGTTTTCAGGTTTCTTTTTCTGTATTAGACACTTTTTTTTGTAGTTGTTTTATGTGATCAACTTTATTCTTCTGATTAAACACTATACACAGGAGCAATAGAGGAGGCAGTAGTGGTGACAAAAACTTTCCAACACCATCAAATATTTTTGTGATAGATGATAGATAGATAGATAAATAGATAGAGAGATAGATAGATAGATAGAGAGATAGACAGATAGAGAGATAGATAGATAGAGAGATAGATAGATAGATGAGTATGTTAAATTTATCCTGAAGGAAATTCAGTTTCTCAGCTGCACAATCAGTCATCACTTCATAAAAATGTGCAACAGAGTAAAAAATTAAAATAAAGAAGCAAAAGAATAATTAAGAGGTTACAAATGTGACAATGTCAGTGGTACTAAGGATTTTCAAAGTAAAATGCACAAATGCAAGATGTAAAGTGCAAACTGCATGAATGTGCATCAATGTGTTTTTTTTTCCATGCTTTTTTTTTTTAATGTTCTCAGCTTTTTCTTTACGCTCTCCTTCAAAGAAAATGCACGCGAGTACTTAAAAGTGGTCTCCAAAAAAAAACTCCCGTCTACCACTAATAAACAGAGGCGCATTGGAGTGCCAGAGGCCCGGACGGCTGGACGAGACTTCTCTTTCATCGTCCCGTTTCTATTCACGCAGTTCTCAACGCGAACGCGTGTGTAAATACAACAAAAGATTCCCGCGTGCGGCTTCTAAACGGAATTCTTTTGTCCCGCTGCTCCCTGGATGACGAGAGCGTGCCTCCCCGGCGAAAGCTTTTGCTCTCATAGAAAAAGCTAAGCGCGCGCACACGCAAACACACACGCAGCAATCTTGAGGTTACAAACTTGAGGTTGTAAGTTTACAGCTCGTCGCGTTGATTTTACAAACCTGGCAACATGGACTCCGAGGCAGGCAGGAGGCTGCGGCGCCGGATGACACACAGCGAGCGAATTGCAGGGTGTGACGCAGGATGATAGTATGTCATCAGCGTGTTTCGCCATCTTACACAGCGAGGTAAACAAGCACGGGAAGGACGAAATCCAGGCTTGAACGTTTTGCCGAGGAAAGGTCTTCTCTAATTAAACTCCCAGTGGTTTGGACATTTGCTTGCAGCCCTTTCCCGTCGCTTTTATTGTGTCAAAAATGTCGACGGCAGTCGTTCAGTTTCGGTTCGTCTTTGAACTGGGTTCAAATGTGAGACGCTGACCCTGAAATCCTCACTTTGTCCGTTTCTCTGAGCAAAGTGCCTGCTGTCAATGAGACTTTAATGGCTCAGACGTTGCGCAGTGTGTTTGGGAGCTGTCTCAATACTGACCTTCTGTTCATTTTATTGTGACTATTCATTAGCACAAAAGGAAAAAAATAAAATTCAATTAAAACTGCAAGATTCCCAAACATTGCTTCCAGAAAGCAGAAAGCTCCGGCCTCTGAGGAGAAAGTTAAATGGGCGACCCACCACAGAACTTTGACCTTTTGCCCTTTTGCATGTTTTTCCCCCCTCTTCATTGCGTAAAGGGTTTTATTGTAAGTTGCCAAAAAAAATAAAAAAATAGTCGGAGTCCCGCGCAGCTGTGCTGAATAGTCTCCTGTTCAGCTCCTGTATTTATGGGAAGCCTCCGCTTTGCCAAAATGGTCCGAAATAAAAGGATCAACAGCTGAGAGATGTTTGCCTTTAACTTTCAATGGGGGTGGGTGCGTGGGGTTTGTGAGCAAAAGTACCATATTGACTTTCAAACATTAGCAAATTTATTAGCAAGCTACTTGTGGAGTGGGATGGACATTGAAAATATATATGCACTACCGTTTGAAAGTCTTGCGGTCACTGACTCATTTCTGCATTGAACAGAGTGCACACAGTGTTTAATGAAAACCATTTCCAACGTCTAATTAAAAGTGATTGGGAGAATTCCAAGTGTGCAGAACTCTGCGCGAGCGCACTAACAGTCGGCTGTTTTAAAGAGCCTGAAATATAAACCATGATGCTTTGTTTCCCCTTTCTTTTATGGTTCAGCGCACACAACTAAGTGTGATTCTTATACAAAGCTTTGTTTTAGAAACGTTGAAATTTGAATGCATTGTGTCATGATGGCCGCATTCTGCGCAGTGTTTTCGCAGATCCTGACTGATTTTCATGCACTACTAATGTTCTCGGAGCACTCCAGTAGATTATTTCATGAAGCTGGTTATAATAGAGTTCAATGCGGAAATGAGTCAGTGAGCCCAAACTTTAGAAAAGTAGTGTATCTTTATGTTTTTATGTAAAAAATGAACCACGGAGGTTCACGACAGTCATCGAGAGGTCGCGTCAGGTCAAATCAGACTTTGGAAATTCAAAAATTTGCTTTATCGAAATATGTTGGAACCTGATTGAAACGCGAGCCTGGTAGAAGATGTCAGACAGGAGCGGTTCTCTCACAACTCCGCAGGAAGACTCTTTTTTTTTTTCGTTTTCAAATGAGGGTTGGAGAAGCCAGCTCGGGGGTCAACCAGCGCGGCGGCCAGAGGTCGGCTCTCCAGCGGCCGTTAATCACAGAGTCGCCGTCCTCCAGCTGATTAGCTGCCGTCCGTCTCGGTGGTGCCGAGCACTTCGACAGAAGAAAAGCCTCCTCGTGAAGATCTGATTAAAAATGTAAGTGGCTCATAATAGGAGCGCGCGGCCGGGGCCTCTGCAGTCGATACACAGCTCTGAGTGCGTATCGTATCTATCGGCTCATCTCCAAATGTCCATTTGGCGGCCCGGTGAGAGGCCGGTGAAAAAGCGCTGCGCGGCCCCGAACTGAGCTCGCGAGCGTGGACGAGAACTTTGGAGGCTATTTGTGTTTTGCGCTCGCGAGCGGTTGCGGTAGCGATTCGCCGCTGCAGACGGGGGGGGGGGGGGGGGGGGGGGGACTTTGAGAGTGTCTGAGAGGCACATCCTGCCTGCAATTAAGGTGGAATCAGAGAGAGATCTGCGCTGTCTTGATAATGAGCCTCATCTGAATTATTAACTAGAGCTTTACCCCCCGGACCTGGACTCCCATCAGGCCCAACTATGCAACAACAAGAGCAGATGCACACAAAAAAATACCAACCCCACCCCCCCACCAAGCACCCCCCCCTCCCAACCCGCACCTACAAACATACACACACACACACACACACACACACTCATGCACACAGAGAGAGAGTCTTCAGATCCATGCAAACCTCTCTCGAACCCATTTTGGCTCGTGCGCTGGAACTCGAATTCTAATCCCACTTGCAGTAAAAAAAAATCAGGGCAACACATGACTTGAAGTGGTGCTCGTAAGGCATTATAAGGCATCAAAAGCCCATTATAAATAAACACAGTGTGAGTGCTTGATGATTTATTGAAACTGGTGCATAGCGTAATAAGTGCAATATGCAAAAAGTTAGAGGGTTGAATACTTCATGAAGCCGGCGCGTCGTTAATCACATTAAAATTTAGTGCAGGTTGAGATGCATGATTACGTTCTCACATTTATTTCTCTCCCTCTCCCTCTCTCTCGCCCTCCCTCTCTCACTTTCTCTTGCTCTCTTTCTCTCTCCAGTGGGATTTCTTTCAGCCTTAGTGCTGCAGCGACTTGATGGATTGGCATCGGTGCTCGTCGAAAGTCTTTTCTTTTTTTGGTCGAACTTTTAGAAAAGTTAGCCAAAACCATCTAAACAACAAAATAAATCCCAATCACTGTTGTCCCACGGCGTGTCCGTTGCAATGAGTGGATACTGATGGCTGCCGCGTTTTACGCAACGCATATCGAGTTACAAACGAGCTTCGTTTGCGTTGGGAGATGGTCGGCCAACTCAGTGCGAACGTTTGGTTGACTGGAGTGTTGCTAGATAGATGGGATTGAATACAGGATTGCAAGGGATGTGAAGCAATACAGGGTAAATACCATTACACGCCAGATATTGAAGTGCAGATATACGCCGATGACATTCAGAACGTTTTCAGAGGTCCTGCCGCTGAAAAACAACTATGCGCCGTCGTGAAAACAGTCGTTCTCGACCTCCAGCAGTGCAAAGGAACTTGTCACAAAGACGGAGTTTCACCTCCTCGTACAGGAACTCAAAATATATTTTCATCGTCATGAACGAAGTTTCAGATGGAGGCAGAATGATAAGAGGAAATTCTGTCCCGTCTGAGCAAGAGGAGAACAGATTAACCGGCGCCCACTAAACAGCGTCTGGTCTGAGGTCATTTGAAGAACATATTATAGTATGTAGCCATCATGTGAGCCAGCAGCACGTGACCTGGTCTTTGTCTGATGCTTACACAGCATCGCAAATGCAGTGAAAACAATCAAAGTTGATGCGCAATGGAAAATTTGTTCCGAGCGTGTAAGAGTGAATGAAATGAAACGCAACTCGAAAGAAAATAACCGTCTGGACGATTAGCGTTAAAGAAAAGGCCTCAAGACGTAACTTGAGTTAGTTGAAGCTTTTTAAACTCTGCAGCATTGAGCTGAGAGCAGCAGGCATCTGGAGCAGCGAACTAGACCCGTCCATCTTCTCCACGCCCCAAGCGATTGCGTGACAATCAGTTATGTGCGCGGGCGATTTGCAAAAGAGGCATGGACGGCAGAAAAATTCCCCGACAGGCTGATTTACGAGCTGTTGCCGGGTCCCAGTCTGACAGAACGTCCCGATCTCCCCCCGAACTCTCTCCATCCCTCCCTCCCATCCAAGCCAGGCAGCCAGAGACGTCTTGGAATGGCTCAGACGACACGGAGACAATGTGTGCCGGGCCTAGTGCGCATTTTTTTCTTTTTTCTTTTTTTACGACACACCACCAGGCACGCTTCCCGAGATCCGTCTGCCCTGACTTGGCTGTTGCGTGTCTGGAACTGGGCTTCCTCCCTGGAATTTCCATCTGCAGCGTGTCCCTCCCGCTGATTTATCCCGACCACCGATTGAAGTGCGAGGGCCGAGGGGCGGAGAATATCATGTCCTCTTCCAAACGCTGTGACTCATTTAAAGCAGCCAGTTCCCCCACCCTCCCCCGGCCCCACCTCCACCCTCCACTCCACAACCCGCCTCCACTTCCGGACGCGCTATTTACATCCAAGCTTCTCTTCTCCAGATTGCGGAGGGATCTGCCTTGCTAATTCCATGTTTTGTCGCCGACCGACGAGGCTCCCGCTCGAAATCCGTGGACTCGCTCCACTCAAGCCCTCCGTTGACTCTGCCCAACTGCTTCTCTGGTTTCTCAGGCAGCAATAATGTGCAGACAATGCTTTTTCTTTACCAACCAATTGGGCTCGGGTAATAAAACCAATCAGATGAAGGATCAAAAGATTACTTAACCCTTGGGCTTTAGCACCTCTGAGTTAGGGCCAACAAACGGATGTGCCATGATGACCAAAAGCAGGGGTCATAAAATACGTGACCAACTCAGGTTTGTTAGCATCAGGGGTCTGTAAAAACTTGTCTTTAAGATTCACCTTTTGTTTCTACCCAAATAGACCTTGTGTAAATGGTCAAGCATACGATATATCAGACGCCACACTTCCCTCTTGTTGCGGAACAACACTGAACAATCGGATCCTGGTTTGCTACAATTTATTTGAGAGTCTCAAAAGCCCCAACTCACAGAGCATTCTGTCGAAATGGGAGCCCAGATAGGAGAACGGTGCAACCTTTTATAGACCTTTTAGGTGTATCTTATTCTGAACATCTACTGCTGTTACCCAACTGTTACCAATAAAAGGACATGATCAAGAAAAAACTGGTACATTAGGTATGTATTGAAAAAAAACAGGCATGAGCAGCTGAGACACAACTCAAGGAGCAGCTTGAATGCACATTGAGGCCAAGAGATGAGGAACAGTGCAAATGTAATTAACATTACAATGAGACTAATACATGGTTATTGTTAACATGACTAAAATACCGTTACACTCTCCATTCAATGGCCGTTTTGCCAGCAAACAGAACCACCTCCGCCACCACCCGTCCTTCGCCTTCCAAAATTCCACTTCCCATCCGCCGCCGCCGGTTAACCCTCCGCTCCACCCACCGCCAAGCCCGCCAACTCCGGAGCTGCTGCCTCTCCTTCTGCTGGGCCTTTTGTGATAATAACAATAACTACGCGGCGGCCACGGAGGGACCCCCCTTCTGTTGAGCCAGCGCCAGGGCCGGCTGGCACGGGCCGGCCTTCCAAACCCGTATTGCCTCTCCGACCAATTCCCCCTCCATCTCCGCTGGCGCTGGAGTGTCACGGGCATTAATGCCCGCTATCAATGTGCTCAGCAGCAGGGTCCACCGCCACCACTCTCCCACTCGCTCAAATCTTCTTTTTTTTCCCCGGCTTTCCGCCTCTCTCTCCTTCGCCCACCCACTTTCCGAGTCGCGATTCAGGAAGAAAATAAGGGGTGTTTTGAGGAGCTTTTATTGGCAGGACAAATAATACCCTGTTCTTCAAAATGTCTCCTTGCCTCCCCTTTTATTCTCCCCGATTCTCCCTATCCCCCCGCAGCCGCACTCGCACTCACCCGTCTCCCGCTAGAGGGATCTCGCCTGGACGAGGCGATGGCTATCAGCGTGGGCGGCTACACTTCACGTGAAGTGCATTGCGATGCATTAAAAGCGCATTAGTCGAATGTTAGAGGTAGGGATTTCCACTCCGGTGCCCTGTAAGCGGTGGGAAGAAAAAGGTAAACCATGCTAAGCGTGCACTGTTTAGAGATAAGGCAAAAGATACAGTATATATCTAGCCACAGTGAAAACCTTTTCCCTTTTCTTTTCTTTTTTTTTTGCAGTCAAGGTTACAGCGCGTTAATGGATTCTGATGAGAGTTTTGGTGGGTGAGGTAGGGAGCAAGCCTTTCAGTCAGCTCAGTAAGTGCTGTGCCCAGCCTGGAATCCAAAAATTGAATAACAAGATTCCGATGTCGCCTGAGCAGAGGTTCGCTGTTTCTTATTCTCTGCTAAAAGCAAATAAATAAAGTTAATTTTAGGGGCGGGACAGAACAACCAATCACACCAATGTTTCAACACACTATTTATGGACCCCTTAAAAGTGGCTTTAGTTGCTCAAAGTATATCAACTCAGTAAGGGGTATGCACAGATTTTTGAGAGAGTAATACCACACATTCATAAATCACTTATTTCAATTTCTTTTTTATCACAGTAAATTTTCATTTACCTTTATCTTATATTTTAATGTGATTTAGATTCTGCTCTGCCACTCTGTACTTGTATGCCAACACGGGCAAAACTTACAGAGCAACCCACATTTCATCTGTTATTCATCGGGCCATTGAAGTCAGTCAACCAGCGTCCAATATGGCGGCCCATTCATTTCAGAGGAGTTGCCCACTCAGCCCATACACCTGTAAAGTTTTTGGCTTTGTGGTTACTTCCGTATTGTATGGCCCTATAGAGCATGTGCAGTGCTGTCACTTCCCATAATTCCTCTGAAACTCACATGATGCGTTGTGACGCATCAGCCAATCAGAACGAACCAAAAAATTGTGTGTATGACGCTGTGATGTCATGCTGGAAATAAACCTTTCTTGCGTTTATAAAAAAAAAATTCGACAATACAAAGATTTATTATGAAGCATGTTTCAGATTGGAGGCCTCCCGTCAACCGTTTTACAGCCGTTTATTTTTGTATTGCGGTCTATGGGAAGAATGCTTTTTGGGCCACGTGGGGTTTTGGGCTGCAGTACTTTGAGTGGCCACTGGAAAAACCTCGCTGCCATATTGCCAGTCTGGTATCCAGTTATTATAATACATCCATGGTTGATGCCACGGTATTTTTAATTATTTGTCTTTAATTTACAGCCTTGCATCCAAAACAGCCACTGCGGTCAAGAGTGGAATGTTTTGTGCCGTCTTCAAAAGACTCACTGGCCCCGTCTCCAAGAGCTCTGCTCAGAGTCTCACCATCGTTACGCCATGGATTTAAAAAAAGAAAATAGTCGTTACACATGTTTACTGCAATTGTGGGGAGAAGCCCTCTAATGTGTGAAAAAGTGTCAAGCTGAATATATGACAAGCTTAAAAAAGTCGGGAGGGGGACGAGGAGAGAGAAACCTCTTAATCTGCCACGTTTTCAAGAAGTGCCTCCGTAACTAAGTAAACCTCACTCGTCGTCGTCGTCGTCGTAGTAGTAGGGACTTTTTTTTGGCCAAACGCAGATCTGTTCCATACATCTGCACGGGGATTATGCATCATTCTGACAGACGTGTGCGCAGGCACGGAGCTTCAGCGCCCGATCCAAAACGCTTCCCAGAAGGACACATTCACGAGGAGGACAAAAAAAACACCCCAATACAAATTTAGATCGATTGTGTGGACTTTTGTTTTGTATCAAGTCAGATAAAGGAGCAGGACTCAATGAACTATGAAGTGATAACAGCAGAAAAGTGCGACCTCTTGCTTTTCTGGCTGCATCAACGATGGCCGGCTCGGGTTTCACCTCGGCCACTCGTCCACTGAGACAACCGCAACACTGATTTCAATGGAATTTTCCATCCATTTCCCATTTTCCATCCACCACCGGGCCAATTCTGTCGTAGATTAAGACCAAACAAACGGGAGAAAGGTCAAGTGGTCGCTAAAGCCCAGGCTAAGGGAGCAGAGACTACCGCCAGTCGTGAACAGCCGTCACCGCTAAAGAGATTAGCACGGACGCTGCAGTGACATCGAAAACAGGGGTTTTTCACAACATGTTTTCACTTCACCACCAGCTTTAACCCGGAGTCCAGTGTTGCCCCACCCCACCACCCCTCACGCCATCTGCTTGAAAGCGCACGGACGGATGTTTTGCCCCGACCACCTTCCATCCACGTTCCGCCTGGAATTTCCAAAGGCTTCAACGGATGGACGCAAGAGATGAATCCAAAGGATCCAGAAGAAGTACAAGTTGTCATTTCTGTTGGTATTGGGGCAAACGGGTAACATGTGGTTATATCAGCTCATTGTGAAGTCTTAATTTTTCCGGTTGTTTCCGTTTGGTTTTTTGTGTATTTTGGGGGGGATAAATGATTAATTTATAAAATTGCGCTGTTCGTTTGCAATGTTGGTTGGGCAAATATAAGTTTCAAAGCTTCAGCCTACTCTTTTTCAATCAAATATCATGTGGTTCTATGTATATCTGTTTGTACATGTGCATATATGACTGAATAAACCAAACTACACTGAGTTTAGGACAGGTGAAAATGGGACGTGGGACGGCAATTTCAGGTATGATAAATCAAAAAAAAAGGTGAAGACATTTCTATGACTGTGACTGATAGTGAGAGACTGCAAACAAGCCAGCACGACACGAACGATACCAGAAGTCCAGAAGTTGAACAGATGAAGCAGCGGTAAAACTGTCTCAAGACCAGCGAAACGACCTCAAAACCTCAACGACCAATAATTAAGACCAGGCGCTTCGCCGATGCATCCTCCAGCCTTGTAGCGCGCACATTACATCACCGACTACAGCCGCACGCCCACGGCTCACCTCAACTGTGCCGCCGCCGCTGCTTCGCGGTGCCTTCAGGTGCAGCTCCCACCTGCACCGCACGGGCGCACAGATCAGCGCTCGGCATGGCCCCGCAGACACGCAGGCATCCGTTCCCACGCAGAGCCACTTGTGAAATGAACAGTGTGTACTTGCGTGTGTGTGTGTGTGTGTGCGTGTGTGGACTCCGGCTCCGCAACGCTGTGACACCTACAGATCTGAACTCTGTGGCCAAACGCTGCCTCCCACCTCAGACGCAATAACAAACATGACCCCAAACACTTGACCACAATTACAGAACGCGGGGCGGCAAGAAATCCATACAGTCATTGTGGCGCCCGCCAGATGCTTAAGCAACAGTTCTCTTTTTTTGGTGTGTGTGGTGTGCGCAGGAGCGCGCAATCTCAGCAGTAAGAAGGAACCCGTCCGCGGAAATCTACAAAGCTTGGCAAAAGAAACCCAGCGCAACCTCCGCAGTCCCATCGGGCGAGCGGGCACCTGAGTGTGTCGTGTTTGTGTTTTTGTGTTGTTGCGTGCTTGGCATTAAGGGGCCCGAGAAGCCCGGCGGGCACCAGAAGATGAAGACAAAGAGCCCGGCGGCTGAACTGAGCAGCCGCTCTCAGACGGGGGATTACACAACAGCTCTTAAAGACTGCTTTTAATAGCAAAGACTCCGACTGGATCTCATTTCCCTCCCACTCGGCCCCCATCCAACCAGCCATCCGCACCCACCCCCCTCTCCTCCTCACCCCAGCTCCTCACCCCCACCACCACAACGAGCTCTGCTTCCATCCAGGCAGAAACATGCAGGAATGCGTGATTGTGTGTCTGTGTGAGTGTGTGTGTGTGTGTGTGTGTGTGTGTGTGTGTGTGTGTGTGTGTGTGTGTGTGGAGTGGGGGCGGGAGGGGTGGTGGGGGGGCACGCAGCGTTGTGCTTGTCCGAGACGCTTTTTCAGTCTTAGGTACAGTGTGTAAAATTCTGCAATCAAGTGGTCAGCTTTGAGATTGCAGTGCTCGTTTGTTCACCCTCCCTCTCCCGAGCTTTCCAGTGAGCTACAGTGGCCAACACACACAGACCTGGGCACCTCATCCACCTTCTTCTTCTTCTTCTTCTTCTTCATTTATAAACTAAGACTTCCCCCATATGTATACTGTATTCTTATATATTAATATAACCGTTCTGTGGGTAGGAAAACTAAATTACTTTTATTGGACCACAAGTATAAACTTTTATTCATATACTTACGGGCAGTATTTTAAACTATTACCAATACATTCATTCATTCATTCATTTTCCATACCCGCTTCTTCCTGAGCTCAGGGTCACGGGGGTCTGCTGGAGCCTATCCCAGCTGTCTTAGGGCGAGGTCAGGGTGACACCATGGACAAGTCGCCAGTTCATCGCAGGGCCCCAATACTGGACCTTTAAGATGTGGCCAGCGGTTGTTGCCACTCGTGTCTCAATCAAGACGGTGATTCTATGGAGATTAAATCCCGGCCCTGATTCCACTCAATCGGAATCTGGTGAGAGGGGCCGAATGAGATGTCGAAGCGTTTTTGTTGTGGTTTTTTTTATTGTTGATTTTTTCTTTTTTTATATAAAAAAATAAAAATCCAGCGAGACAAGAAGGAGGGAGACAATAGCGCTTGTCGAAATGAAAAAAAAAAAACCTGCTGTACGGATATGATAACATGACAGGGGAGGCAGATAGAGGATTGCGGATCGACTCAATGTCAAACACACAGCTGGCGTGAAAAGCCTGTTAATCCCACTGGCAGCGCCGCGCGCTTCCCCTTCCTCTGTCTTGCCTCCATCACTGTCAGTGAGGTAAAGCACGCAACGAGTGGGGGTGGGGGTGGTGGGGAGCTGGGGTGGGGGCCGGGGGGGGCAACTTCAAACAGCACTGGAGGAGACTTTTTTTTGTGGGCCCATGAACCGCTATCGTCGCAGAGAGCGCCGGCGGGAAAACGAGTCCTCTGTGGCTGCCGTGATGTCACAGTTACGGATTGCGGATTTTAAGGATGTAACAAAGTGGGAGGGAAACAAAGGAAAAACACACAGGAGTCCCGTCATCGCTGAGCGTCACCATTTAAAAAGTGTGTTTGTCAAATTCATATCCGGCAAACGCAGATATAGACATTCTTGCGACTTCCTCATCCGAAGACAGAGTGACACATAACTGCGTTTCCATTGTCCATAGAATTGCGCAAAACCGAAATATTGCAATAAAAAATTGGTCATGAAAACAGCTAAACTTGGAAAAACCTTTCAAATATAGCTAAAAGGTATTGACGCTCTCATGAGGCGGTTTTTCGGACGCATCCATATGGAGGTATATCTCAGAAGTGTCATGGAAACACTTTTTTCGCATTTGCACGTCAGTGGACGTGACGTACGGGGTCACGTGACCAGTTCACTTCAAGTGAAAATGGCGCATTGTGATTGGACGGAGGAGGAGACGCAATATTCATCAAAGAGAGAAATATAACAACCATTCTTGACAGCAAACAAACAAGCAAATCTAATTCCCCTAAAATCTCGCAGGACAAGATTTTAGGAGAATTACGGCTTCTGTGCCTCACACCATTCAATGGAAACACCTGCAAATCGCAATTGTACTTGGTCCAAATTTTAGAAATGTAGCTTTTATTGTGCGAAAAACTGTCATGCAAACACAGCTACTGAAAAAACGTTAAGCTTTTCCCAATTCCAAATAAAACTGTAAGAGCGGATCTGTGACTACATCTGCTGTGAGCGGCCCCAAAAATTGAAGAGAGTAAATCACAGCCGTCTCTTGAGTGCCGAGTCTCATTTTCCAGCTCTGGAACAGCGAGCGAGTGAAGCAGTTTAAGTCTTAGTTTTAGTGGGATGCTTATTTACGTAGCGTGATGTTACACTGAACAGGTGAAATCCTGCAATTTTTTTCCTTTGCTTTTTCGTTTGTAGTTTCGCTCAACTAGAGCGGTGAGAGTGAAACTGCCAAACAAAGTGGGCCTGAGAAGAAAGGACACACATCAAAACAGACTCGTAAAGATTGTTTTTGTCCATTTTTTCAGCTTCCTACCAGGTTTCCCCATGAATGAGACATTTAAAATCTCGTTTCCTCATTTATTTTTCCTTTACAGTTTCACTCAGTTTGACGGCGTGCCGGTTTCATCTGAAGGCCAGATTTTTTGTTGTGTTTTGTTTCATTTTGGTGCAACAAAAAAAAAACTTTGTGGCACACAAAGGCAAAGCCTGATGAGGAAACAAAAGGCCATTAATCCCATGTTCGCGGGATGGGTGGTAAATTTAAGCAGATTACAGCGACCAATCTATTAGATTAACCACATATTAATTTAAATTTAAGGGATAATCTGTCGTTACATCTGCTTGCCGTGACACCCCCTCCATGTCATCATCCCTTGTTATTGTCGCTTCTTCTTTTTTTCTCTCCAAATCCCTCGGCTTTGCTGCTAGGAAGCCACGCTTTCCCGTGCGTAATACAACGTGCATGGGGAGGGGGGGGGGGGGGGTTCCAAATGGTTCATCCCATGGGGCTGGCCAACTGGCAGAGTGGGGGGGGGCGAAGGAGCTGCCACGCTACTGTCCCCGGTGTGACCCGGCGAGCAGAGACGCTTTTCGGGGGCACTTGGATCCCCAAGACACCGGAGCCGGTGCGTCACGGCGCGTAACAGCCGCCCAGAGGAGCAGCACGAGGAGCACGAGGAGGAAGAAGAAGAGGAGGAGGTGGAGGAAGAAGAGGAGGATGGGAGGGTTTGGCTGCGTGTCGTCGGCGGCGTTTGCGATTCCTAAACCCGGTGAACCCCGTGAACCCTTCACCCGAAGCATCTTTTTCCCCTTTTCTTTCCCCCCTCCCCTCCCCTTTTCCCACCGCGCGCTCGTATGAAGTGCGGTGTGACACGAGGACGCGCGCCACTGACATAAATCGCCCTGACCACCAGGGGGTCAATTATGTGGCTTTTTCAAATATGCAGCCGCCGTCGCCACAGCAGACGGACACAAGCCGGCGCCTAAATATAGGCTCGCTCACACACACACACGCACACACACACACACACACACACACACACACACACACACACACACACACACACACACACACACCATGTGGCCGTCACCTTCACCTACCTTCCAGCCGGCCGAACTGTTGCTGTCGCCTTTATCCTTGAAATACGGGACGAACCGAACCATCCAGTCGTAGATCTGGGACAGGGTGAGTCTCTTGTCCGGCACGCTCTCGATGGCGCGGGTGATGAGGTCCGCGTACGACAGGTTCCCCCACGCGTTCCGCCTGGACGACTTGGCTTTGCGCAGCTGGCCGGCGGCGTCGAGCGCGGCGCCGGGCACGCAGGCGGCCGCTGCGGCTGCCGCTGCCGCCGCCGCCGCCGCAACCGGAGCCGGAGCGCCGGCGGGATGCTTCGTCTCCGCCGGCGCGCCGCCCTTCCTCTCGGCCCGGCATGCGGGCACGTTGTACGGCTCCACTTTGACGGACGCCAGGGCCAGACCCTCCACCCCGCCGCCGGGGAAATCCTCCGGACACGGCGGTAGCGGCGGCGGCGGTAGTGGCGGCCAGGTGACGCACGAACGCGAGCGGCCGTGCGGCTCGAAATCCGAGTCGATGTCAACCTGATGCGCGTCCATGCCGCCGTTCTTCATCATCATCATCATCAGCATGGTGGTGGGTGATCTCTCTCTCTCTGCCCGCCGCCTCCGCCTCCTCCTCCCCGCTGAGGAGATGTCAAAAGCGCGCAAGGTCACTATAACTAAAAAAAAATAAATAAAGAAATAAATAAAAATGAAAAACTGACTAGTTCAGTCGGGGGAGTGATAAAGAAAAAACTACTCCCCCCGTAATTGTTCCCAGGTGTTTTACAACAATGACAACAACACAAAAAGAGGAGGAGAACAAATGTTCACAGTGAGAGTCGATCAGCCGGTAGTGGATCAGCTGCTGGTGCTGGTGGTGCTGGTGCTGGTGCTGGTGGTGGGGAGGGGGGTCCGAGGTCCGACCATTCTCCTCGTCGAGACAATGTGGCATCACATCGGGACTCTAGACGGAGGTGTATCCGGGGCATCGAGTCGCTCTTCCATGTTCATTGCAACGACACCGGCTGCGTGGGACCGAGTGACGGTCGGGCATCCAAGTGCGAGAGGAGAGGAGATTATTTCAAAAAGAAGAGGAGGGGAGGGAGGGGAGGTGGGGGGGGGCAGACGCACTTAGAAGAGGATGTGCGCGGCAGCAGCAACAGTTGATCCCCGCTCCGCGTGGCCCGATAATGATGACGATGGGTTCACGAGGACGCAAACTCCCGCTCTTAATTGACTCACTTTCTTTCTCTCTTCTTCTTTTTCTTTTTCTTCTTCCTCGGCGGCTCTTTTCGCCTCTTTCTTTATTCTTCTCTTCTTCTCTGCGAGCGCAATTACTCCCTCAGAAGCAGAAGAATCAGCCTCTCATCAATCAGTCATAGGTGGCCGTAGCTTTCCAGCAGACTAGGAGAAGGAGCCCTCGTGGATGTGGATCTGATTCGGAGCATCCTCGTTTCCGCGTCGTCTCCCCGGCGCGCGCCGCCTCCAGCCGCACCTGCTCTCGTTCGCAGCCGCAACAGATTTGCACCTTTTGTCTCGCGGAACCCCTCCGATCGCACGTCACGCGGGTGCTCTCTCTCTCTCTCTCTCTCTCTCTCTCTCTCTCTCTCTCTCTCTCTCACTCTCTCCTCGCGCCGCTCACTCTCACGCGCGCGTCTCCCCGAAGGCTCCGCGAAGCCACTTTAACTGCAGCCCGGAATAAAAGTGGAAATAAGTGCTGCTTTCTGCTGCTGCTGCTGCTGCCTCCATCTAATTGGACGCCGCGCGGCTCGAGACACTCCCTCCAGAGCAGGTTTCCAGAAGGGGTGGGGGGAGGGGGGGTACGTGCGTGCGTGCGATTGTGTGAGTGGCATTCCTCATTGAACGTCGAGCATTTGTGAATCCTCAGATTGATCTATCCTCAGTCCTCAGTTTAATGACCAAGAATCGGATTTGATCAATACTACTGATTGTGATTTCTCCCAGCGATTGTGTTTTTTCATAGACTCCCAGCCTAGATTTTCAAGCGACTCAACATTTGTGTATTGTCTCATGCTGCAATTTCTAAAATGCCAGCCCTTCACAGACAAGAATAGGAGTGTTGTGGGTCAAAATCCCAAAATAATTACCACATTCACTCAACATATACATGTTAATGTACAATAATGTTAATATATAACAATAATTAAGTGAGTCAAAAAATCTGATCGCTTCATTTTGTAAATCTATATCAAATGTTCAGTCTGCAATATGTGTCGTGTTGCACGCGGTGAATATGTGAATGTAATGTCAACGAAAAATAAAGAGAAGCTTCCCGTGTAAATATCAGGAAAATGTTACAGCTGTCCTCTCCAATACCTGTTTATAAGTGTCTTGCCGTTGTTGCTTTTGTTTTGTATTTGGAAATGCAGCTCAGGCGTTTTGGGAATAACATCAAGGGGAGATCTGTCACAACGTTGCTTTCAGAAGCAAGAACAGAGAACCTCCTGTTAACGCCATCATAAAGCTGTAGAAATACGCATTTTGTCCTCTAAAACCCTCAAGTTTTTAAATTTAAATTGCTAATCAGTTACAGGCAAAGTCACTGGACTCAATCTCCTAATGATTATTCATTATTGATGACAAGCTTTATCCATTTGAACAAAGTTTAAAGTTCCAACTCAATTACTTTACAGTACACGGTATTCTCAAGGCACCTTAAGAGATGAGACGCCAAATCAACTTGAGTCTCAAAGGTGTCCAAACCATTGACACACTGCATGCATTGTTTCAAATGAAATGACTTATTGCTGCAAATGACTTATTGTGCTGCGAGTATACACTTTAACTAATGCATTCATACGCAACATAGTTGGTATATATTCAGTATATTTTACCAAGATGAAAAAAAAAAATCATAAATCAGGCCAGATTTTACACACTGGACCTTTAAAAGTCGTACCAACACCGAAAAGCTTCTTAAAAAAAAAAAAAATGAGCCCGAATGTTTTTACATAACACAGCCAAATGAATTCCACGTATGACGGCGTAATCAGTGAGCCAAATCTGGTGTTCTGATGAAATGACACAGGCCTGTTTTTATCGGACGATGTTGGGGGGGGGTTGTGGGGGGTCGTTTGTCCCCCCCCCAGAGGGTCAACGGATCAAACAGCTCCCCTCGCTCCCTTTTGTCACACTGCCGCCGCCGCCGCCGCCTTCGGTGGGTGCGAGTCCATGAAAGCGGCGGCTCCATCAATGGCCGCTCTGTGCTCAAAAAGCCGCGCCGCAAAAACCGGGCACAATAAACCACGCACACATGCGAAAAAGCACCGCCGCTGCCGCTGCCGCTCTCTGACAGCCGGTCGTCAGTGACAACCATAACCTCAAATGCACCTAAATGGAACGCTTTCATGAGGCCTAAATAGGCCCATCAACGTGAGGAGAGCGGGCCGATGGTTGTTGTTTGTGTGAAAGGGGTGGGGGGGGGGGCTGGCAGCGAGGCCGGGTGTGCGGGCGGGGGAGGGGAGGGAGGACGCAGAGAGATTCTGTAAATGGTAACGAGCGGAGGGGAAAATCCAAAACACATGGCCCTGCGGTTTGCGAGAGGAGGGTTTTTTTTTTTCTTCTTTCTTTTTTAAAAGAAATTCACCACAGAGAAGTCGTAACAGGAATGTGGCATGACTCTCACGGTGAGGAATGAAAACACGGGACGCCGTGCCAGTGGGTCGGGCGTAGCTGGGAGGGCGTTCAGCCGCGGGCTTAGCGAGAGCGTAGCCCTCGTCGTGCCGGCTGTAGGTGACGCACCGCTGGCTGCAGTGTAAGCTTGAGAGGCGCAAGTCGCCGAGGACGAGGACGAAGCAGCCGTGGGTTTCGGCAGGGACGGTCGTCGACGGCAGTAAAAAAAAAAATGAGGAAGAGCTCTCTCACACCAGCGATTTTCAATTTTTGACAATTACTTGTCAGATTAGCTGATTCTGCCAAACGGTTCGGGCGGGAAGACTCGTGTTTATCTATTGTCTCTCTGTTTTCCCGAGCATCAAATATTGATGAAATGCAAAGTGAGCGCCGCTGCCACTTTGCCTCGCAGCGCTCCTTGTTATTCATCGCCGAGTCCGCCAATGACGGGACGCAATGAAAATTGGTCACGCCGCACCGAAAATGTGTTTACGAGTGGTGTGGTGTGGCATAAATTTGTCACGTTTTATAGGAAAAAATTTTCGAGGGGAAAAACATGCTGTCAGTCGGACGGAAAAACTGACAATACCTTCAAACCTGAGCGTCTTTAGCGTTCACCTGCAGCTTAGCACGAAGGCTAAATAAGCAGCTGGCTATCTTTGGCTCCACCCTTGGCGTAGTGCAATTGACTGAAAATACAATTTCAGCTGGTGTAAAAGCTGTTACAAACAAATTATCTGCACAAATATTCTCCTCTTGTGGCAGAGTTCATTTTCGTCTTAATCGTCGACGAAAATGCTTATTAGTCTCTGTCAAATTTCCGTCATTGTTAATCGTGGTAGTTCTAGTGTAAATTTATTCAACGAAGATGAAAAACTTTATTGTCTTTCTACATAAACACTTGTAGTAATGACATACTCAGGAATGTGCATTACACACATTTAAAAACATTGTAACAATGCCTAACTAGACTAGCCTAGCCAAGCCGAGCCAGCTAGCTAAAAGCCTCCATTTGTTTATGCAATGGAGACCAAGTGACTGTCGCAGTGCGGGAGACAATTTTATCACTGTGGATTGTTGAGCAGCTTCTCAACCATATTAGCGATAGCACGCACAGCCCATATTCAGAGCATTCGACGGTTCAATTGTCAATTTTTGAAGTACAGGGCACCAATGATATTTTGTTCTTTCACGTCATCGTCATTACAAATACAACATTCTCGACATCTCATCATTTTTCGGTAAACAAAGAGTTATTTTTCTACATTGTCTTGGTCATGAAAAATGTTGACGCAAGTATTTCATCACCATAATTATCAAGGAAATCTACAGTGCCTTGTGTGGGGTTTGTAGATATATTGGCAGCAAGAGTTGGTGACCATGTTGCTGACCTTGGATGGCAGCTTGCATTGCAGAGATTTCAAGTGTGAAATCTCACAGATCCGTAGCGAGAGGCTCCAATCTGAATTGTTTTCAGATGAATACAAATATCCTGACGGATTTGTTGAAGGTACGGTGTGTAATGTTTGGAGATTTTCAAAAAGAAACAGCGACATCAAGTGGTTATATTTGTGATGATTTTCACTTTTGTCCCCCAAGGGACTCTGTACCCTCTCTCTCCCGAGCTTGCCAGTGAACTACGGTGGCCCGCTCACCCAAACGGGGATACCTTGTCCACCTCCTTATTCGTTGGTTTATTTGAGGACGTGAGCGTTCACCCTAAATACGAACCACGCTGTCAGGCAGCTGGATTGTCCACACCAGGCTTCCTTAGAAAAATGGCCGCTAATAAGGAGCAAGCAGCTGTCTGTATATTCTTATATACATCTAAGAACCGTTCTAAGGGTAGGAAAATCGAATGACCTTTATTGGACTGATGAGGATACGCTTTCATTTATGTGTTTAAGTGCTGTATGTTAAGTTTTTACCAATATTAAAATGGTAAATTAAGCCAAATTTTACACACTGGACCTTTAAATCAAAAACAAAAGATCATGTGTCTTGGGGAACAGACAGTAGACTGCCTCCTCACTGGACATGTACATTGCTGGACATTGCTAAAATTGCTGCAGTCCGGCTGTGTCACAGGGTTCATTTAGAGTAGATGGTGGGTGTGCACAAATGAGCGTCTTTTTTTTATTTATCCGTATTTCTTTTTCAAAAGCGTAACCGAGACGCATTCAACAGTGACCTATAAGTAACACGCCAGAGGTCGTTGACCTCAGCTCATCTCTGAAGCTCAATCATCACCGCGTGTTGAGAGTGTTACCTGACAAGTACCAGCCAGCCGCGGCACACGCAACCTTGAAGACAAGCCAGCGTTTCTCGGCGTGCACGTTTCTTTGAAAAGCGCAGCTTCATAACAGGTTCCCCAGAACACTTTTAGAAACTGGTAACCTTTCATTTATGGCCGTTCCAAATTCCTGGTCTGCATCGGCGCTGCAGGTGGGAAAAATACTGAATAAGAATCAATCAGTGCAGCCTTAACTAGCGAGGTAGCTGAACTAGAGACATTTATAGAGGCGGTGTTGCCAGACGCTGACATGTGACCTACTTTTATGGCGGTGTGAGGACTTGTTGTGAGACACACAAAAACCACAATGTTGTGGGTTTTTTATACGTTTTCAGTCTCACTGCGCGAGGAGGAATTCTTTGGGGTTGAGTCTATATTTTACAGTCGTGTCGTGCGACGGGAGCTCAACTCCGGCAATACAAACAGTCTCTGGAGGTCTACAACTCACGGCTCGGGCGAGGATGAGTCAAAACCCGATAAAATACGTTGTGATATTCGTCAAGTTCACAGGACGTACTCTGTCAATGTGGATGTAGCCTTGTGAGCAGCATTGTTTGAAATTCAACATGAGTTATGATCCCAAGTATTACATAGTCTTGCAGTGGGTTAACAGAAAGGCCTTCCTGGATTGACTTCATCATTGAATGTCATCAGTTCAGTTTGTCAATTTATAGTTTATTTTCTTCTTCACTGATGTTTTTTATTCTCTTTTTCTCTTGTTACCAACAATGTGCGTTAAATGTAATTGTTCTTGCTTAGAGTTGAGCTATTTGAACCATGCTGTAGCACACTTAAATATAAAAGTGGATCATATTTTAGGGGCTAATTATTTTGTAGTTCCTTGGCTTTGTGGTCACTCTGGTCAGTTCAGTCCAGATTATTCCGTCACAGCTTTTTCATTTTTAAATTTTTTTATTAATGGCAAAAAAAAAATAAATCTTTTTGACTTTTTACTTCAGTACATTTCAGAACCTGTACTTTCTTAATTTTATTTGAGTTGAATTGAATCCGTACTTTTACTTTGACCAGATTTTTTTTTTTTCTCACACAAGTATTCACATATATTTATATACTTGAGTGTAGAATGTAAATACTTGTTGCCACCTTCAGCTTCGACCATCATATCAATATTTGACTTTATGTTTCTCTCTTGTTTGTTCTGGTCAAACCACTCGACAAAATGCTTCTGCCAGCATGGAGTCAAACGACTTGACTGGTCTGCAAAAAGCCACAACCTCAGCTACACCACCGACACTTAGGGGATCAACTTAAACACAGTCTTCAAAGCTGGAGCAGAGTGATTCTCCCGCCGCGGCTGGAAAAAGTGCAGGTTGCTCAAGAGGCAGACTAATGACTATTTTAGCAATCTGAAAGGGTTCAAGTCTTTATAAATGGTACGTTTTGCCGTTTCATTTGCGGAAGTCCAACAAAATTTACTTTCCCACTCTTTTTCTAACAACAATCTGTGCCTCAAGCCCGTCAATAAACAGGACGTCTGTCCTCGTTCCTGCTCCTTGTCTTCCAACATGTTTGTTTCAGAGCTGCAGCCTTTCCGTGACATCGCAAAGCAGAGACGCCTCCCCCCCAGATTAGTGACGACATGCAGGCAGCCTGTGTTCGCTCTGCCCTCTCAGACGCACGCTGGCCAACTTGTTTACTTCCAAACATGAACGACAAAGCACACGTTTAATCAGGGAGGTAAAGCTGATCACATTGCAGAAGGCTGTAAACAGAAGGCAAAATAACAGAGTTTTCTGGAGCTCGACAGAGAGGCTGTTTTGTATTTTCCTATTTTTGTTTTTGATCATTAAAAAATGCAAGGCTGCTTGATTGGAGTCTGGGATGGAAAATGAGTATTAAAAAATGGGGAATAAATGGGAGCTTTAATGTCATCTCACTTTTTCAACCTAATTGACTCGCAATGAAGGCAATTATGAAGATGGAAGGTGTGAAAGAGGGAGGGAAAAAAAATTCTGACCGAGACGGACGTGCAAAATACAGCATGACTCATGCGTGCAACATTCCTGCATAATTTTCAAGCCACCTTTAAAATGCCAAAATATTCATAGTAGCTGCCAGGCTATAAGTGTTACTGCGTGTCTCTTAAAGGTCCACTATGTGAAATTTGGCCTGAATTACGATTTTTATATTGGTTAAAGCTTAATAGACTGCCTATAAATAAATTAATAAAAAGTGTATACTCACAGTACATTAAAAGTAATTTGTTTTTCCTACCTATCGAACGGTTCTCGGGTGACCACTCGCATCCGAAAAATAAACCAACGAAGAAGAGGAAGAAAAACGACGAGGTATCCAGGTTTTTCTGTGCAGGTCACCGTAGTTCACCGGCAAGCTCGGGAGAGGCAGGGTGAGCAAAAGAGCGCCGCAATCTAAAATGCAACCACTTGATGTCGCTGTTTCTTCTCAAAATCTCCAAATATTACACCCTTCACCTCTAAGCTTCATTTCGCACAACTTCACTGATTTGAACGCGATAAAGCCGTCCCACTCGAGAGAAGTTGCCTGTATCTTTTATTTATTTATTTATTTTTTAAAAAGCTACTTGCTTCTCATTTCTGCTCGTTTGCGTCACGGCTGATCACGTTCGCCGGCTCTGCCCTCTCCTTCAGCGAGCTACGAACTTACACCCGGGACCCGAGCGCACCTCGGCACAAGCGCTAATTGCCTCCCCTCCGCAGGTCTGCCTCCCTCGTTTCAAGCCTCCTCCAGTGAGTCAGTCAGTCAGTCAAGCTGCAGGATTATTGATGTGTTTACTGTCAGAAGGGGGCGACGCCACGCCACGCCACGCCCCGCCTTGGGAAACCCCGAGGCTTTCGACTGTTGAGTAACGCAGCCGGCTCGCTGACACCGAGTTGGAATGTGCTCTTCCCGCGAGCCCCTAATGAGAACGAGACCCAAAGGGAGAGATTGGTTGCACCACGAGAATGGGGTGGGGGTTTTTTTCGACTCACCTGTTTGACTCCTTTGACTCAGAAAGCTAAGCCTAATCATCGGATGTCTTCACGCCAGCCTGACATGAAGGAAATAAATCTGTCAGAGGCCCCCTCCCTCGCAGCGCCCCTTCAAAGCGCCTCCGCCGCCAGCGCCGTCTCGGAGAGGAAAACAACGACTTGAAACAACGCCGTAAATATGAGAGTCGGTGGACCAAAAATAAAACATTAAAGCCGCGTTTGGCCACGGGGCAGCGGAGAACGCGATAAACTTTCTTCAACACACACCGCCAACCGCGCAAATGCTGGCGAGCTCATTCAATTTTAGAATATTTACGCTTCGTCTTCTTCATACAAAGTCGTTGCACTTTCACATCTGGCGGAGACAAAGCGCAACGCTTCGAATCGTTTTGTTTTTCTCCCGGCCAACACACGAGAGCGACTCTGCTCTCAGGACTCCCGAGGAGGGAGAGAGAGACTCGCGGATCTTTAGCTGCTAAATGCTCTGCTACGCACAGACACCGACTCTGTCAGTGCCATTTGGCGCTGCACAGGTAATGTTCTGTGGGCTGGAGACTCCTCTTTTTTCTTTCTTTCTCTCTTTTTTCTTCCCCGCTGACGACAGCTGCCCGCCGCTGATCGGAGGAAGATTAATGAGGGCCAAAGAGGAGGCCAAGACGGTGCAGGTGCGAGTCATGAAAAAACAACCCAACGCTGAGCCAAAGGATGCTAAAAAGTTCTGTAATTCACACGTCCCACACACGGAGGCTCCTTTTCGCTGATGTATGTATGTATTCGTCCTCACTTAATTGTGATGTGTTGCTTTTTAACATTTAAAAAAAAAAATGCAGAAATCAGAAGCCGAGTGCAACATGGCAAAATTGCCGGACTTCAGGGGAGGGATGATTTCAAAATTTCACTGATTAAATAAATACAAATTATTCCTTGTAAATTATGATGTGTGATTTTCTTTCATCAATTTTGTAGGTGTCAGCTATTGTGTCTTTCTTTTTGTCTTATTTGTTTTATCTCATAGAACTGAGTTGTACATAACTTAAAACTCAAATAAAAAAAAAATCAATACTCTACATTTAAAAATGAGAATAACATTGCAAAAGACATATGTATTTATATACAGTATATAGGGAGGACGGTAGACTAACGGTTCCAGTGGTAGTTTTGTCGTATGGTGGAAGTTATGTATGCACTTGACCTCAATAACAAAAAAACTCCCTCGCATGTACCATGCGTTTCTGACAAAACACAGTCTTGATCTTTGAACTCAAGAATATAATCAGTATTACACACTATTGTCCACCAACTGGTCTTCAAAAAAGACCTACGTTTGACCAATTGCCAAAAATCACCGTGAAATCACTTACAAGCTGCATTTCCATGACCCCTAGAATCGCGCAAAACCTAAATATTGCAATAAAAAACTGGTGATGGAAAAAGCTGAACTTGGAAAAAATATGGCTAAAAGGTTCTGATGCTCACATGAGGTGGTTTTTCAGACGTATCCATACAGAGGAATATCGCAAAAGTGTCATGGAAACACTTTTTTGGCATTTACACGTCAGCGGACGTGACGTACGGGGTCATGTGACCAGTTTACTTCAAGTGAAAATAGCACATTAAGATTGGACAGAGGAGGAGACAACATATTTTTTAAAAGTAATCAAAGAGAAAAACATAACAACCATTCTTGACAGCAAACATAAACGTAAACAAACAAATGCAAACGTGATTCTCGTCCCGCATGATTTTATGAGAATTACGGCTTGTGCACTTCACACCATTCAATGGAAACAACTGCAAATCGCAATTGTACTTTGTCAAAATTTGAGAAATATCGCTTTCATTTTGCGAAAAACTGTCATGGAAACGCAGCTACTGACTGGACCCAACTTATTTTTTTCTCTTTTAGCACTCAGCCCTCGATAACCTCCCCTGGTTTTTCCTCTCCATTGGCCTGGAATCCCACCCCAACCCCCTTCCTGCACCCCCTCCAGTTACATAAGACCACCAGAACCGTCACTTTTCCAGTGAACAGTGCTTCTCTGCTGCTTGTGCTCCGGAAAACCCAGGGACCTCTGAGGTCCCCGCCTGCTGCCGACGGCCATCCCAGGAATGCATCCTCTCTGTGGGCCTGGGCCACGGCCAACCGTGCGGCCTCCCAGTGTCACCGAGGAGAGGCAGAGAGAGAGAGAGAGAGAGAGAGAGAGAGAGAGAGAACCGCAGCACTTTGTCGAGCGTTTCTTTTTTGCCCCCCGAAGAACAAAAGGCTGCGTTTTGTTCCCGTTCTGGCAGAACAAGTCGAGGCTGTCTCAACGCTCGCACGTTGCCTCCTGCTTTTCTCAGGTAGTAACCACCACGTTGTTTCTGCGCCTGCCTGGCTGCCTCGCTGGCTGCCTCGCAGCCCCTTTGATGAATACAAATACAGTTTTTAGTCATATTTAAAGAATCCGCCTCGAGCAATCTTCCCTGGTGAAAGGGTGTTGAGGCAGACGCGGTGACAGACTCTCACTCCGCCGCACCTGACGTAAAGAGGTTTAGCCAACTCTACCCGACACCTACTGTTAATCCTATTTCAAATTGCACTCTCAACCATGAAATCCACTCACAAGAGAGAAAAATAATACACAGCGATGCAGTGCAGAGGTGTTACGGAGATAATCTTTCCCCTGCCTCTTCCCCCCAACCCCACTCTAACCTCCCCTCACCCCACTGGCTCCGGAGCAACAAAAGCAAGCAGGTACAATTAAAGCGGAAGGTCGGTCCTCGGAGCAAATAGGGGGGGGGGGGGGAATTCGAAAGGCAAAGGAGAAAAGGTGGGGATTTTACAGAAATTGGGTTACGTGGGAATACGAGAGAGAGGGGAACGGCGTCACGCTGTGTCGGCGAGCCATTGCCAGACATATGGCGCACGTTGGTGGTAACCACGCTGAGAGGCTCCTCTGCCAGAGCGCCATGGGAGCCGGCCCTGCAAGGCTTCCGACGGCGGTTGCGCAGAGTTACTCACATGGATTCTTCCGAGTTTCCCCTCTTGCGGTCTCGATGATCTCAGGCGACTGGGCTGGACGTGGCCGAGCTCCAGCACGAGAGCGCGGCCGCAGCCACGGCTCGCGCAGAGGAGCAGTGGGAGTCAAGACTGGGAGGACAAAGAATATAAAACAGTGCTTAGTTTACCGAGCTTGGTTTCCAAGGTGAAAAATGAAACCTCAGCGTTTTAGATTTGCTCTGGAGCGTGTGCACTGTTTTTTTTTCATATTCAGAAATTCAGAAAAATTCCACTTGGAGGCACTTCTAAAGGCTTGATTTATGATTTTTATATTGGTTAAAGCTTAATATACTGCCCATAAACACATTCATAAAAGTGTATACTCACGGTACAATAAAAGTAATTTGAATAAACCAGCAAAGAAAGTTGTGGACAAGGTATCCAGGTTTGTGTACGAAGGCCACCGTAGTTCACTGGCACGCTCAGTAGAGGGATGGTGAGTGAAATATGGTCCTAGTTAGCTGCCATTTTTTAAGGAAGACCAGCTGACAGTGCCCAAAACATGAAACGCGCTGTCAGGCGGTTTCCTTGGACCTTGAACTATCTTTTTCACAGCTGATTATGAAAGTGGACCATTCGTGTGGTGGGTTTGATTCCCACACAGGCCCTTTCTGGGAGAGTTTTCTGTGTTCTGCCGGCACAATGCTCCAGTCTCCTCCCACAGTCCGCAGAAGTAAGGTGAAAGGGGGGAAGACCAGGTGTACCCGGTCATAATGTGAATTACTCATCTCCCATGTGATAAACTGGCAACTCGTCCAAGGTGAAGCCTCACCTGGACTCCAGTACACAAAAAACCCAGAGTGAACGATCAGCAGTGACTTAGAAAAGAAGAGAGTTCACTAACAGGTATATTGTGTTTTGGTATTTGGCGAACATTAAAAACTGTCTATGCTACATAGTTTTTTATTTGATTATACAGCGAGGATGCATTTCACTTAACCTATTTATGTAATTGCTGTTACAGATCAGATGCACTACACACTTTCAGAAAGGCTCCCATGAAAAAAAACAAAAAAAACAACGCACCTCGAGTGTATCCTGGAAAGTGGAGGGAAGCTGATTTTTATCGGCGCACGAGCAGAAACATTCCAGCCTCTGTTGCTTTAACCAGCCCCGATTTTTATTCTTTCTCTTTTAAAAAAAAAATGCATCTTGGGACAAGCTCATTTTTAATGAAGAGCAATAAGTGAGAAGCTGATGGCTGAACATTCAAAGGTCTGGTTTAAAAAAAAAATAAAGATAAAAAATAAATTAATAATAAAAATCTGAAAGCAAAGAGATTTTTCTTTTTTTCTTCTTTTTTTCCATTCCAGCCACAGGAAGCGGTGCCAGAATGTTATTATCGGAGGTGCGTCCTCCCCTCTTGTTGTCAGGAGCTGCTGTGAAGCTGCCTCCTCGCTCCCAGCCAGCCAGAGAGCCAAATGAACAGATGAAAAGACGGCTAATTCAAAAAAAGTGAGCGAAGTTTTGAGGGCGTGTGATGGGGAGGAGAAAAAGTTATGGGGTTAGTGGACCCCGCAGCAGCCAGTCAGTCAGTCAGCGAGGCCAGGGGGGCTGACAGGAGGGGTGGGGGCAGTGAGGTGGGGGGGGGGCAGGCCCCTGGCAGTGACAGGGGATGGCAGGGTGGGTGTCACCAGGTAGCGTCCTCCCTGTCGCCGTGTATCTCAACCAGTCTCGCCTGGCTGATCAGGGACGACGGCGCCGCCGCTGCTCCCAACCTTCAGTCAGCTGTCGCACCGAGGTCAGAGCGCCAGACAAAGTATAGGAAGCGTAAAAAAAAAAAAAAAAACAATACAGGCCCCCCTTATCCACCCAACACCACCCACCCAACACCTCCAACACCACCCACCAACACCCTCCCACGTCTGCGACACGCGTCGCCATTTGAGCCCAGGAGCGGGGGAGGAAACAATGAATTTAATTTCTCCATAATTTCTATTATCTCGGCGGTCGCGGGTTCACGCTGGGGGAGCCGGGATGGAGGGATGAAAAAATAAAAAATGGGGGGGGTAAAAACTTGGATGGCGGTGGAGGGGAGAGGGAGGTGGAAATGTGGGGGGGTTCAGAGGGTCGTATATCATTAAGCAATTGAGAAAGTTAATTAGGCAGCTCTGATAATTATTGCCATGGCAACCTGAGCGCGCTCATGCAGATTTGATTAACGAGGTGCCGTTTATCTGCTGCCGACTCGACTCGGCTCGGCTCGACTCGGCACGGCTCGGCTCGGCGGCGTGGCCTGCACAGAGCGTGAGAGACCCCTAAAGGTGGAAGCTGTGTAACGTCAGTCAAGGCGCCCACACGAGTCCCGTTTGGTGTGTGTGTGTGTGTGTGTGTGTGTGTGTGTGTGTGTGTGTGTGTGTGTGTGTGTGTGTGTGTGGTTTCAGAGGTCTCGTTTCTTCACTTTTTCGATTATTTGGATGTTGTCTGAAGGTTTGATTTCAATAAAGAGGAAAATATGACGGCAGTGAATCTGAATGGGGAAGGAGTGTCTTCTGAGTGTGAGAGAGGGTGAGGAGGAAGACAAAGGTGCCGCTGTGTGTTTAGATTGCAGCGCGCACGGTTGCCCCCTGGTGGAGAAACAGCGTAACTCTCAGCTGAAGGGCATCGGGAGTCCTGTTCAGCCTGGAGCGCAGAGGCGCTTCATTATTGCGGGGAGGACAGTTATTAATGGCCATAAATATCCGCCACGGTGCCGCATGCAAGCACGACTGGGAAGAAACTTGGCTGGCAGGCAGGCAGGCAGAGAAAGGAGGGGAAGGAGAGAGGAGAGAGAGGGTGAGAGAGAGAGAGAGAGAGAGAGAGAGAGAACAATCCAGCGGTTCAGCGTTCTAAAAGACGAGGCGAGCCATTTCAAACGCAGGAACCTGTCACCAATCAGGATGTGATTCAAAAAGAGGGAACAGATAGGTGCTCGGCATCTTCAGAGGATATTTTCATCAGCGCGGGGAGGAAAATGACACATTTAGCATGTGCGAGAGACATGCTATCAAAATCAGTTTGCTTTAAAAAAAAAAAAAAATCACTTAATTAGCACTCTCAAGGGTTTTTTTTTAGCCATAGATGGGTCCATTAGCAGCACACAGACAAAAGTGAACACATGAAAGTGGAGTGGAGCTCAGTGGGAGATTTCTCCAGGGAGCCGCTAATCCTCCTCCACATCATTTCCCACACAGCCAAGTGTGAGGTATATGGATTATGGGTTATTGTACAAATATCAAGCCCAGATGGATTCTAATAACAGTCATATCAATTAAAGCCCCCCTCACTCAGGCGCTTCATAAATATCTGACAATGGCACTTTCTTAGAAAGCTCACCCGGTGTAAAAATAGAAAAAAGGGAGCGGAGGAGGAGGGGGTGGGGAAAAATAACATTGATTTTACTGTCACAAATAGCAGCGTCTTTATTGAGCACCTTTGAAGTCAATCGTCACCCGCAGTTCACCGCCTTGTCTGAGCCCATTACGGCTGCGTCTGCCGTTCCTCTCCCGGCTTGTGACGTTTCCTTCCTATTTTTGCGAGCGAATCAGCCACTGACCAAATATAATTCGCACAAAGAACATAAAGAACCTCCGTCGGAATTCACGGGGAAACTCGCTGGCTGACAGAGGGCCCAACGTTTGAGAACAAAGTGTTCAGACTGTGCACCTCAAGAATGCAGGGGGCAGCATATCACCAGAGTGATGTTCCAGCTTCTCCTCCTATAAACTGTACTTTCTGTGTCTAAATTTAAAGGGCTGCATTCTTCATGGGTTGTGTCTGCCGGGCCAATTCTGTCACATTTGCCGCAAGTGGGCCGGCACGATTTAAATGACTCCTTCAGATGTGGCCGTCGAACCATCTTCACGGCCCAGCATGTCCCAAAATGCAATGCGGTCCAGCCCAGTTGAGGTGGGAACCAACACTGGCTGGGTTCTCAGAAGTTTGCCGCCGCTGTACTTGAGTATTGCGAATCTCCTGTATGTTAAATGTGCATTCACATGTGCTTTAAGGAAAAAACTGGGAGTAGAGCAGTATTGCAACGGCTACATATTGTTGCCTCACACCCTTTTTGGGTGGATTTTGCACGTCGTCCTGTTCTGTTAGTCTTCTACGACTTCCTCCCGCAGTGCTAAAGCTGCACTGTTAGACAAATAACTGGAGACTCGAAATTATCCATCCATGTGAATGTAAGCAGGCTTGTTAGTCTCTGCCAGCGCATGATATAAACTAGTGACTTGTCTAAGAAATATACAAAACCTCAATCATCTTGTCAAAGTTGTAATCGTAATTGTACTCCGTTAGCTTTATTAGCAGTGGAGCTAGCAGGCCTACCACGTACAAGTACCGTGTACAGCATCAATAAGTAGAGATGTTTTGTCCAGCTTTATTTCCATTAATGCATATCACCGTTTAAGTCAAGGTGTCAAAGGTGTGACTTTAAAAATCATTGTTGCCAGAAAAAATGTTAGCTGGCTAGCGGGGTACTCATTAGCTAGCTTGATTTAAAATCTAAAAATCCTAATTCTGCCCTGAAATATTTAGAAAGATGCCCAAGAATAAGCAAATGAATTAACTGAATATTGCAAAAAAAAAAAAAAAAGATGTTTCGGGCATTTATAATTGAAAAGTGACAAACTTCTTAAAAGTTAGGATTGTTCAATCAGGTCAAAAGAACAATGTGTTTATTTTGCAGAGACAGCAATAACGGAGGCGATATACCAGATAAGAGTCTTGAAGGATTATCTTTTGCGCCCATTTTCATTTGTTTTTATGGAAAATCTATTTCCTTTTACAAGGTTTTTGTCACATCATATGCATATGCGTAACTTAAACATAAGCAAGTGAGTCATTTTCACCCCCATATCTTAAGGCTCCTACTTCAAAACATTTCCTTTTTTTTAGGCCGTTCCCATATCATGCAACCCATCAGTATCATTCAAGGGGACAGTCAATAGCTTTGTGCCTCTTTATGTGGTGAAGAATCATCATCATTATCATCATCATCAGTCAAGCATGTGATTTGAGATGTTCAGATTCCAACATGCTTTCAGTGTTGAAGGCTGGGTGAAGACAAACACTTAAAATGACACCACAGCTCCACCTGTTCTCATTAGTCATCTCTCAGTCAAATGTTAATAAAAAATTTTAAAAAAAGAGCATTCTGGCTGCCATTAGGAAATCCACAGGTCATTAATGATCTCCTGATGATGATATTATTATTCACTAATTACTCGCATAATGCCTTAATGATTGACTGACACTGAATGACAATAACGACAATGAAGCCATGAAGACAGAAGGGAAATCAGTGCTCCAAGATCACAAAACCTGCAGTCACTTCAATTACCAAAACCAATAAATATAGCATTTCCAATTATGTCCTTATCAAAGACAATGGATGTAAAAATACCACAATTAAGAGCAATGGAGTGACATGAATAACAGCGATGATAGAAACAATAATCCTGAGCATCTTAAAATGTTGTCACTATTATTAGCTTGCATGCTTTCAATCTAAACACTAATAATAGTAAATGTACACAGAATCACATCAATTTAACCTTGCAAGAAATGTGACTCTCTAGTCTCATCAAATGAATTGCTTTGTAATGTTTATTGTTTTGTACAATTATGTTAGTACTCTGTTATTTTTGCTGAAGCCTTAGCAACAAAGGCTTTTTAAATTCAATTGCACCTCTTTCTCAGACTCGTCTTCCGGCATCGCTGACACGAGAAAGCCAATAGCTCGACACCAAATAGAAAGTAACAATATTGCCTTGAGCTGCAATAAAATCAGATATAACAACGTTTTCAAATAAAACACCTGTCTGAGTCTGTAACATGAAACATCCAGCACTGGGCTGGGAAGGATCATGAAGAGATGAATTTCATTTGTTCCCGTCGTCGTGTTTTTCCTGCTTCTTTCGTCCCAATGTCTAAAGACAGTTTTCTAAAGTGACCATTGCCTCTTTGTTTAACCTATTCTGTAATTAAGAGATGATTGAATATTTGGACAGATTCACTAATTTTAGTATAGTGAATACAAAAGTCACAAATTGTTCATTTTGGAGTGATTGGATTGTGTATGTGATGAGTTTTGAAGGAGGAAGACGTGTACCGTTCGCCTCCATTATTTCACTAAACGGTCTGCATCTCTGCAAAAACATATTACATATATATGTGTGTGTGTATGTATATATATATATATATATACATATATATATATATACGTCCTCATATATGGTTCAACAGGGGGAAATACACCTATCTGTTGAAAAATTATGAGGGTAAGATGATTTTAAAAGTAAATTGAAAACAACAATAGGCTGGTCTATACCTACAGAAACTTCTTAACAGTAGGAATTTTTAAATTATTAGACAGGTATGAATTTAGTGTTCTTTTCCGTATTGACAGTCAGACATTTTTACTCTTTGCAACCATTTGTGGCGGTCCCTGCTGGTCAAACAACAGAATGCATGGGTTTGTTTTTTTGTTTTGTTTTGTTTTGTGTTTTTTTTTTTTTTTGGGGGGGGCACTTTAATTCCAGCCTCCTTTCTGAAACCCGACGCTCAGTCTGGTCTCCAAGTTGCACCAGGCGCACTAGTGCAGGATGGGGAGGGAAGACAAAGAGGGAGATAAGGATTGAAAAACCCCGACATCTCAGCCTAGTGGCCTTCCTCTGGGTGTGATTGCCACCATGTGACACCTGCAGTCACGTACGCCTGACCCGGGACGTCACATGATCACTCACTGAGGAAATAGCCGTCTATATATCCCAGCACGCCTGAGAAAGGCCACTGGGTTGAAACGCCTTGGCTTTTTGTCTTTTCCCTATTTTCTTCAGTGCCATTCGCCACCTACGCAGCTGTCTGTGTGCACTTTGTCTTCAGGCTGCTGCAGAAAAGAAGTGTCAAACTAGATTTAAAATAGCCAAAAATAAAAGAGGCTCATTTTGAAAATCTATTGGGACTGCCTGGACATGGCACTGGTGTAGGCAAAATTTGCATATGATTTGATACATTTACATTGTTGCGGGACAATAGCTGCGTTTCCATTAATCCTACAACTGCACAAAAACCTAAATATCGTAATAAAATAACTGGCAATGGAAACAGCTAAACTTGGAAAAACCTCTCAAACATGGCTAAAATGTTTTGACGCTCACATGAGGTGGTTTTTTCAGACGTATCCATATAGAGGTATATCGCAAAAGTGTCATGGAAACACTTTTTTCGCATTTACACGTCAGCAGACGTGACGTACGCGGTCACGTGACCAGTTCACTTCTATGAAAAATATGGCACGTGATGTTTGGACGGAGGAGGAGACGGGATATATTTTACAAGTCATCAAGGAGACAAAACATAACAACCACTCTCGAGAGCAAGAACGGTTGTTATATTTAGAATTTTGCTCCAAAACACAAAGTGTTTTGCACCTCCATCCTCCTCAAAGAGGGGTCTCGCAGGACACGATTTTCACGAGAATTAAGGCTCATGCTTTTCACACCGTTCAATGGAAACGCCTGCAAATCGCAATTGTACTTTGTCGAAATGTTTAGAAATATCACTTTTATTTTGTGGAAAAACTCACTGAAACGCAGCAACAGTCGGGTCGATATATGGCGGAGACGAACTCGACACACACTGAGCAACCCAGTTTGCATCCGTTAAAGCGGATTCCTCTGGAATTCTGTTGCCGAGAATACCCGTCCTCATTTCATGGCAATTAGTGGGGAAGTCAGGTAAACTTCCTCTAACATTCAGTGGGAAACTATGAGCCACACAGCCATGTGACAATCAAATTAAATATAAAAGAGAAAAGAAAAGAGAATTTGCTTTTTGGGGACCGCCAACAGCGCATCCCATGAATTATTAATGACCTCTGCAGCTGTCAATCTTCCACCGTGTCAGACTCGCAGAAAACGCAGCTTTTCTCCCGCGTATCCGTCTCGGCGCGAATTCGGAGCTGCCCGCGTTAAGGAGTGAAAGGAAGGAGCCCTCTTTTGTAGCCAGACTTTTTCTAACACCCCGCTGGGAGGCAACAAAGATTGATTCCGCGCACGTCTATCTCCGTCTCGTCTGCAGGCGGTCCCAGCAGGGCTTTCAGCTCCGCGTCCTCTCCTGCCCGCCTGAAGAATGCGGCCCCTGACGTGGAGGAGGGGGAGGCGGAGGAGGCGGCCGTGGAACCATGGGGCTGGTGTGCTTCCAGGTGTAGTCGTCCCCGGAGAGGTCCCCAGTGGGTTTTCACGCCCGTCTTTATCTTGAGTGAATAGGATCAGTCACAATAAAGAGCGACCAGGTTTTCCCAACGTGGCATGGTCATCTTTAAAGTTCAAATTTAAACGGCAACATTCTCAATTCTAAGCGTGAACGACGCTCATGTTTCTTCAAAAGTCAGCGTTTGGATTTTTGTTTGTGTGTTCGGAAACGTTTGTCATCAAATTCCAGAATTGTACAAAAGCCTGATGACAGATTTTTTTTTTTAATTCTTTTATGTTTGAATTCTTAAATTTTGACTTATTTTCACCAAAGTAATGAGCCACACCACTCAAGGAAACTGATGAGACTTAATGTCTACAAGTCTCTTGAAATTTTTGTTTTGGTCATTTGTCTTTTTCAATGTGGGGTTTCAACACCTTTTATAAATTGACATTTGAAATAACATAACTGAAAACGTTACGCAAGACGAAATGATTCACCACCGGTGGCATTTTCACAGGAAATACAAATTAACGTCTCAACAATTTCATGTTGCAATCAACCCGAGCAACCGAGAAAACAATGAAGACAATGAAGACGAGAACTGCTCGCTCATTTAGGTATCTGACTGCAGTGTCCAATACTGACGGTCGGCCACTCAAGCAGTGACGCAGATGAACGAGTCAACTAAAAGTAGAATTCCAGTTACATGAAGTGACGAAACATGGAAATACTGACATTTATGTTCTGTGTCTCTGCGAGTACAGTCACATTGTCATGAATAACCACTTACCAAACTGACTGAAAGTGGATGTACTGTATATGAGGATTCGAATTATTTCAATGAACCTTGTTGAAGTTATACATTTAAAAAGTTACACACTTTCATTATTTGCCTCCTAAGCTTTACACCGATTTAATGTTTAAAGTTCATCTTTGGGTAACAATGAGTTCCTACCCATCTCACAGGCAGTTTTCCCATTTTAAAAGAAAAAATTTGAAACAATTTCAAATGACATTTTCAGGCTTGAAAGTGAATGGAGTAGTGCATCAAGCTACATTCTACATCATATTTCAGAATGGATTCAAAATGCTCAACAATTCACAGGACAGCGAACAAACCTTTGCTGCTGCACAAAGTGTTACATGAGCATTTGAACTGACATTTGAGCTTATCGCACACCACCAGGCTTCTGATGCCTCGATTTTTAACCACACATTGCTTTCCTAATAAAATAAATAAATAAACATGCTTGATGCGTTTTATTCCTTCTCCTTTGTTTGCCCTCTGGACTATCGCACCCTTTTGCTGTAAACTGCACAAACTAGTTGGACACACACCAACTGCCAGAGAGGGAAGACATAATATTTAACTTCAAGAACGCAATCACACGCTGGGACACACCCATGAAGCACGTGTGAAAGCACGCAGAGTGCTTTGAGTGTTGCTCAGCGCCCTCGTTGTCAAGGCCGCTCCCCAGTCACCGTCAACATCGTCAATGCCAGTCAGAAATGCAGCGATTCTTCAGAGGCCAACGGAGGCTTTCCCAATGGAGTATTGATTGCAGGACTAATCAATAATATACGTTTCTCTCCGCCTGCCTGTCATCTGCAACAGGACGTCAGGGGACAGCAGCCAGTCGCGGGTTGGCTCGCTGGACCCGTCAATTTAACTCGCGCAACACGTGCGTTGGCATTTCACCACTAGGCGTCCCAGTTTGGCACTGCATGTATCCGCCGTAACAAACCGCCTGCGTGCGTCTCCTCGATGGCCTCTGGAGCAGCACAACCCCCAGTGAGCAAATTATGTAATGGACGCGTCGATACCAAGTAGCAAAGTACATGATGCTGCAAATGAGAGGATGCCCACTACTGTGTTTTATCGTTGGTGGATATGCGACCATTTGTTATCGAAGGGGACATGACATTCCAACGTCCGCATATTGATGAATGCAGTCAATGCATCAGGAGGAGAAAGGAAAAACATTCTCAGGCTTAGTTATATTTAGTTTTATATGCACATGGTGTTCCGATACAGCTCAGTTCACGCCCAACATTATCGGCTTGGCTGTTGAATCAAAAGAAAAGGGACCTCGTCGGTGCAATCTTCAGTGTGAAAGGAGGTTGAAACTGTGACTGTTTTAAGCTACAGAACTTGATAAACACACTGAACAAAAACTCTGAGGAGAAAATAACTTTAAGAGACATTTAACAAGAGGGCTCCGGGTTCATCCAGAGCCGACGTGGTGAGCATCTTTCTTTCCTGCGGGCTAATCCGCCGACTTAAAATGCTGTTCATCAATGGTATTAAAGACGTGACCTTCATTAACTAGACGTGCCAAGGTTGTTCTGTGCGGAGAGAAAAGATAATCACAAAAGGGTTTTTGTCGAATTATAGAAAAATTGACCTTTTGCGCTTCAGAAGAGGTACCTGATGTCGGCCATGCTGAGGTAATGCAGCTGAGCCCTCAGTTCAAGTAAACTGATGCCGACTGACCGCGTCGAGAAATTCCTGATGACTTGCCACACCTTGTACAGAAATCAGGGAATCACTGAACATCATTATGTTATTGCATTGTAATACACTGAATGAATTTATTTTTCAACCTTTGGGAAACATACAACACGCGAGTCACCAAAAAACTGAACGCTTGTAACTGTTTGCTAGGAAAATGCTTAAAATTGAAATAACAGCATTCTTGCTTTAAAAAACAAAAAATACACTTTTCACTTCACCTTGAAATATCTCAAGCTTTTTCACTTTGAGATTACAGCTCAAAATTCACATACATCCATCGTGCCAAGCTCAAATCTGAACAGCTTTAGCGTTCACTCTCGAGTTGTGACGAAACAGAAAGTGACTGTTGCAAGGTGGCCTTAAGAGCCACGGGGAGGAAGAAATAAAGGAAGAGACAGCAAAGATGGATGCGGTTAAACACGCAGTGGATGTCATTTTCACGTTGGAAATAAAAGAAGGGGGTGGAGGACGACGGCGAAGGCTTTTCTCAGGGTGAGAGGCGGTTTCACTGGCTTTACGAGGATTCCGGGGCCGACACCACGACTCTCCGTGGCTCACTGTGCAGCGCGTCTAATGTTGCTTTTCACAAGCAAAGGGAAACTTGTGGCAACCGGAACCAGGCTTATTTGCAATTGTATCCTCTTTGATCTCGATAGAAGGTTTGTCAGTCACCTTCCAAGTTTTTTTTTTCCCTTTTCCTCACACATGCTTTCTGTGGGCTCTTCCCGAGATTGCCATGGAAAAGAAGTAGTTCTCCTACTTGGGAAACATTTCAGCTGTGCCTGGCATTACTAGTATTTACTGCTATGGACCTATTTAACAGCACCATGCAATGGAGAAAATATATTGGTTTGCATTTCTTTATCCCTTGGGTCAGCACTGACGCGCTACAACAAATACTGGCACCTAAATTCTTCACCGTTCACCCTTCTCAACAGATCTAGTTTTAAAAATGTTGAATATTGGTTGAGTGAGATCTAGACCAGTTGGTAGAGGGCGCTAAAGTGTTGAAAGCAGTTTGTTGCAGGGGAAACATTTTAACGAAAACATTTCTCATGGCATATTTATGTCTGAGTCAAATGCGTGATCGACAGATGGAAGCGAAACTTCTCCCTCAGTGAGGTTCCATGTGGCGTCACTGAGCCTTCTGTCGCCCTAAACAGTATTTACAAAACTATTATCTCTACTTAACGGCGGTGTACATGGAGATGAACTGAATGAAACCAGTCACTCACCAGGATGTGGGTTTGGGACAGGCCCTTTGGGATGCTGCCATGTTGATTTCCACCAACAGCTCCAGACACAGAGGAAGAAGTCGTATTCATATTGACATCCCATGTCTTGATAAATAACAGAGATAAATGTTACTTGCTTGGAAAAGAGAAATGTGTTCATGCTGGGGTTTTTCCATCTAACAGCTCAGCCTTTTCATTGTGTAACATCTGTCAGTCAAAAGTAGTAAACATCACACAACAATCATAGAACCCATCTCTGTCTGGGTGTGTAATGCCAATCACATCCAGTAACTGGCAGTGTTGTAGACAGGCAACTCCAAAAGAAATTTAAAAAATATGTAACATTGAATATGATAAAGTGTTATTGATATACAATACAATATAGTTGACTTCATTGAAAAGAAGAAAATAGTATGGTCTCCTTTATAATAAAAATATCAATTAACATGGTCAGTAGGTAAGTAGCTGGTTGACTTGTCTATCTGCCCATGAATTAAAAAAAAAAAAATGAAGCTCTATAATTTGGACATGAAAGCTGAACAAACAAAAACAAAAAAAGGGTTTTCATCATGATTGGCATTTCTCCAGTACCACCCCATTAGTCCAATTACCTTTCCCAGAAGGCCGAGTTGAGAATGGACCACCTCCATCATGTGAGACGTGATCTCATTCAGATCCTTGATGTGACGGACATACATTGCCAGCAGTGACCTCTCACCCTGACGCAGCAGAAAGCAATGATCCCACTTACTTACTTACTTACGTTACTTTTCAGACTAAATATGACGTACCTCGAAACTACGTATAGTCCCCAAGACCTTGACATAATGACCAGGAGATAGTAATGTAAAGACACAGTCCTGGGAGGGGAAACAATTTATACCAGGGGGATAAAATAATACATCAAGCAGTTAAAGGAAGCACTGCAATGTGTGAAGCGTGAGTCAATGCTACCAACCTCACTGTGAATCCACAGTTTCACTTTTAAAGGTGGACCAGTCATGTCATCCACAGAGTACTGGATGTATGTTGCAAAGGGGGCGACTCCTCTGATGATGCCCACCACAGACACCTGCAGAGTCGCAGCAAGGATTCAAGTACTCATGAATAAGGCACGCGCGCTTGGTAAGTAAAGGCTACACGTGAGGAATGGTTTCAAAGGGGTCCTCATCAAAAACGAACCTTTCCAGCACATTAGCATGTCTTTTTACGCTACTTGCTTGGCAACTAAAACAGCAAGTACAAAAACAAGACAAAACAAAAATTAAAAAATCAACCACTCGTGCATTTGGAGATGGGCTGGATTTTTCCGTGCTACTGCGACAAAAAGAGCCATGCAGCTTTGACGCAACTTTAAGCATCACAAGTTGTGCTGCGTCATTGCAGAGGAGCTAGTAGCCATCTAGCCTGCTAAACAGAACTGGCAGTGAGCTGCTGGCCAGTCACAAGGAAGTGAGTTGTTCCAAGGCGGAGCAGGTAGGGTAGGGAGTGAGAGTCAAAACAGCTTCTTCAGGCTGAGTGAGAGAATCTCTTGTTTAGCAAGTCTTGCACAGGTCAAACTTAGAAGGTTTTTTTTTTGACCACACAAAACTTGTTTATGGATGGAATTAGGGTACAAAAAATGTATCTATTAAATGTGGAATTGTTTATAATAGGGCCCCTTTAACCTCAACAATTTTACCTATGAGTTCTCACTGATCCACTTCGCTTTGGTGTACTTTGCAACAAATTAGCCCACTCTGTAATTTGTCGCCACCAACAGGTCGATTAAGTTAAATATGCTTGCCTGTCACTAAATATCTGCTCAAATATCGATGGCCCATAGCTCCACCAACATCTTCGTTAACATGCATAAAACAATCAACACAATCTTGCTTAGATAGGAGGTGATAAACATGGCCAACAGACTTACAGCAGTTTCCAGGTGTCAGCATTAGCATTTAGCATGGCTATGGGCCAAGAATACGTTTTGGTAACCCACGAGCGGTGGAAGACTGTTGATAATCTTTGTTGTGGAGTAGAATATCAAGTTCTTCCAGGTCAGGAGACTGAGGGCATCCAAGTCAAGACAATCATCCAAACCATACCTGGTTCAGTTCCTGGTCAGACATGACAAAGGTGCCATGGGAAACCTCGGAAGCAGCAAGCAGCTGTGACACAGTGACGGGCAAAACCTGAAGAGTTGCCCTCTGTGGAGATCAGGGAGGAATCAACGAGACATTTCTTTTCTCCTCCAGATCCTGACATGGTATTTCGGTTATCGACAGAGGATCAACGCACCTTTGATGCGGGCGCTTTGTGGTCGCTCATTCCCACCAGGAGGACAGGCTGCCAGCTGTGTGAGAGGAAGCCATGCAAATAAGACATGAAAAGATTGTTCAAAGGAGGTTTTTTTTTTCTGAGTTGGGTGGCATTTCTTTTAACTTACCTCGGTTCTGCAAGATATCCTCAGATTTAACTGTCGCATGAGCTGCCGCCTGTGTCACAACAGTCAAAATATGGTTCACAACAGTGAGTGGAAGCAGCGGGGAGGTTTGATGAGCTTGTCTTTGTGACAATGCTGTCAGGTGAACTGAATAACACCAATTACCTGCCAGCTGATTGCAGCAGCAGAGAAGTGGAGTAAACTAAAGATGTATGATGAAGTGCAAAACTGGACTCTCGTAGGGCAGCCTCAAGGAATCCATTATCAAAAGAATAAGAACAATCAGTTAAAGGTCCCGTGTGTGAAATTTGGCTTAATTTATGATTTTTAGATGGGTAGATGATTTTTAGATTAAAGGTTGACATACTGGCCAAAAAACATAAACAAATGTGTATAATCACAGTACAGTAACGGTAATTTGGTATTCCTACCCTTAGAAAGGTTCTTATATGTATATAAGAATATACATAGTAATCTGCCATCTTCTACCACCTTAATTCTAAGGAAGCCGGGGAAGGACAATCAAGCCCTCCTGACAGCGCCCTGAAATAAACCAACGAAGAAGACGGTGGACGAGGTATTCAGGTTTGTGCTCGCAGGCCACCGTACTTTACTGGCAAGCACGGGAGAGGAAAAGTACATAGTCCCTAAGGACATTTAAGTGGAAGAGCGCTCCAGTCTAAAATCTAACCACTTCATGTTGCTGTTTCTTCTTAAAAATCTCCAAATATTACACATTTCACCTTTAAACTGCTGCTGTGCTGGATCTTCTCCATGTTTAAAAGTGGACCAAAAGGGGACTTTTAGGTGATATCAATTCGGCACCAACATTAAACAAAATAAGCAAAGATGTTACATGACCGCAAGGAATTTGTCGTCTACCCACCTGAACTGTATTGACCAATAATAGAACGACATTTCTATCACATCACTTTTATTTAGTGTCTGGACCGTTTCAGCTTGGCGCTTGTGAGCGCAATAGGGACCAAGTGAAAAGTTGCAACAATGGATCATCCTTGCATTGATTCAGAGCAGGAAACCAACAATTAGGTGGGAACCTAATAGAAAAGATTGTGAGTGATAAACAAAAAACAACAAAAACAGTTTGTGTTCCTTCAGTTTTTCATAAACTTTATTTGTTCTTTTTAAAATATTTTACAGCAATGAAAGCCAAAACTGTCCATACAAAAGTGTGAGAGTTTTCCAGACGGTGCATGTGGATTTTATTTGATCCGACAAGTGCAACAAAACATTGTATTCAGGTCAAGTGCAGCCCTGATCCAGGTTTCTCAAGCTAGGTTTCCAGCAAAAAGACTGGAACGGTGAAGTTGCTTGTGAGAAAAAATATAATGTGCAAAAATATGTTCATTTAAGTCCAAGGTACCAGACGGTTCCCCTACACATTTCATAAAGCTACCAATGGTGCAAATTCATTTTGAAATTTGTCTGAACCTGTTTTCACATGGCTGCTGAAAGGAGTTGGCCACAGAAATTTGACTGGACCAGGACTGGAGGACCACAGACTTTCAGAGTCTCTGGGTATACCCAAGGCTACGGGAAAAGAGTACTCCTACACTGATCCCTTACCAAAGTCTTGTTTAAATTTGGGTTACCATCTCAGCTGTTCCATCATGTGGAGTTCCTGGATCAGGGCTAGGTGTTCAAGGTCCCCCGCTAACCCCCCACAAAAAAAAGACCCTGGCGAAGAGCCGAGTACCAGGCAGTTGGAGCTGACAGACTGAGCACAGACTCCTCTGTGTGTACAATTATCACTAGCACACCCACAGTATTGACCTGTTAAATACACCACGTCGTCTCCGTGATCCAAGCAGAACAAAAGCGGAACTGAAGGGGCCAAAAGTCAAACTCAATCAATCACAGCAATTTCACATGTCAAACATGTTCGAGCTCCTCAAAAGAGAACCCGTCTCACAAATATACACCAACCTTGTTCATCCTGTACAGTATGTACACATGTGCAAATTAAAAAAAAAAAAAAAAAAAAAATCTCTGATTGCCCCAGACATTGCATTCGCCTGGCAAACCTCCCAGAGGAAGTTGAGTTTCTTTCAAGGACTACAGCCAGGAATTGTTCACCCACCATCCTTGGCATGGATACGGAGGATATGGACGACGAATGTTGTTCAAACGCTGAAGCTGGAGATTTAAAAAAAACAAAAAAAACACGGGGACAAAAATATTCACATCATCGAAGCAAATCAAGGTGATCTGAAGCAGCACAGGGGGCTTAAACAATTTTAGCAGTGAATCAGAGCAGTTTAAAATGCAATGCATCTCACACACAACTACCAATTCGGTGCTCATTGAGGCCACTCTTGCGTCACACAGAAAACGGTTAAGTTTAGAAATAAGGCAAAAGGAAAACAAAAAATCAATCACAGTTGAGTGGGGGTGGAATTCAAGGCTGTTTGGCAGATACTGGCGACAAGTCAAGAGGGAAATGTTTCATTTAAAAAAAAAAAATGTGTACATTATGTATGACCCAAAAGGCATAAAAAAAAAAAAAAGAGGGTGGGGGGTATGGGGGACAGGGGTCCCATGCATGATCCTCCACCAAGTGCTGCAACAACTTAATAGGCTTAGAATTAGCCTGTTGGAAGCATGAAGAAAGGGATTACTGTAAGATCCGGAGCCAAAGGGGAAAGGAGCAGCAGTGACACAGTGAGAGCACATCTAGTCAGACACAACGGTATTATGTATCCCAGAAAAGGAGATCTTCTGGCTCACGGAGGATGTTTGTGTGTGTGTGTGTGTGTGTGTGTGTGTGTGTGTGTGTGCACGTGCGCATGCTGGTCTCTTCTTCCCTGAAGGTGAGAGGCGATGCATGCATAAGTAGACTGTTGGCTGACATTGTCTTTGCCTGGTAAACAAACAGACGCTCAGTTATCGCGCTGGATCCAGCCTCCCCAGAGCTCGTCGACACCACGCTGTCGCCACTCCAAGGTGGGGGGCGGAGGGGGAAACGGGCACCCCCCACCCCCAGCCCCACCCCCAGCCCGTCACCATTTCAACATCCAGGTCCTCCTGCCCAAAACGGAGTCCGGTGTGAATATTCATGCAGTTCCTGCGATGAGAACGACTCGGCCAACTGGGAGAATTAAATCTAAGTTGGGGAGGAGGGTGAGGACAGGGGAGGAGGTGTGTAACAGCAGGGATTGTCTGCCAAGTGCAGGTGAGGGGGGGGGGGCACGCTCCCAACAACAACCTGTGTTTTCTCCGTAGCGCAGCCGATTTGCTCCGTGATTCGCTGCGATGGCGACCGGAGGTTTCGTTTTTGGCGAAACCGTTTCCGATTGAGCGAAAACTGGGCGGTACGGCGACGTACTTGGAAAAGCAACGCACGCAAGCGACCGTTTGGAGGCAAAGTAAGTGTCGTACTTAAAAAACCCAAACACGCACCCCGTACCCTCCCCCCCAACTCTCCCGTCGCTATTTCAACATCCAGGTCCTCCTGCCCAAAACGGGAGTGCGGTGTGAATACTCATGGCAGCCGCCGTTCCTGCGATGAGAACCACTCGGCCAACTGGGAGAATTCAATCTGCGTTGGGGAGGAGGGTGAGGGGGGTGACAGCGGTGTGGGGGTGGTGGGGGGGCACATTCCCAACGATAACCTGTGTTCGCTACCTTCGTAGCGTAGCGTAGCTGATTTGCTCCGTGATTCGCGGCCATTGCAACTGGAGGCGTCGTTTTTGGCGGACTCCTTTTTTGACTGAGTGAAAACGGTAGTGGCTCTACTGCGACGTGCTTTCGAAAGCAACACAGGCAAATGTCTGTTTGGAGGTAAAGTGTTGTAAAAAAAAAAAAAAAAGAAAAAAAAAAACCAAGCACGCATACATGCACGCAGTAAACTAAGTCTGTTCTGTTGAGCAATCACTACACAGCCTTTGGTAGGACGGAAGCCAGTCGGTAAGCATGTAACAACCGGATGAACAAGTTGCTGTCGTCGTCAACCGGGCCGCCCGTCAGCCGACCCGAAGCGACCCGACGCGTCCGATTCTGATCCGAGAACGTGCGCCTCCGTTTTCTCGGAAATCGCTCGATCGAGATTCAAATTGCACAGTTTACAGTCTGTGGTGGTTCACGCTCGGTTTTGTCATTATTGTAAATAAAAAAAAACTGTTCTCTGCCCAGCGCCGACACCACGCGTGTCATGGCTTGATGTCTGCCAAACCGATGACTGCTGTGAACTGATAATTCAGTGTTCAAATAATAGTCAGCGCATTTCAACGCTTCCAATTTGGCCAATGTGCAGCAGTCACATTTGAACAATTTCTACTTTTAGAGCTCAGAAAAAGCTTGCGTATCTTTCATAGTTCCCATCTTTTTTTCAACAATTACAATTTCTTTTTTTCTTTTTAGCTGAATCATGATTTAGAGATTGAGTCCTGAAAAAGTCCACATAAAAAAAAAAAAATACAATGTAATGGCACCAGAATAATTTGGGTTTGCCTACAATGAAGTAAACAGCAGTTGTCATTTAGCCTCAATGTCACTGGAGTTGTTTGACAAGGCTTCTCTTGTCCCGTTGGTTGGTTGCACATTCTGTTCTGGTGCTTTGGGCGGGTCCGGGACCAGCTCGCTTATCTTCAACTCAACCGCCAGTCAAGAGAGAACACCAAGCGCAAGAACCTGAAGGCTGGACACTCGCTGATAAACTGTTGCCCGACCACAAAATCCAACATGGAAAACAAAAGTGTGTTTTGACTTGGTTCCCCCCCCCAAGCACCAAAGTTTTTGCATTTCAATCGCTGGTGTCGATGAGCAAAACCGAGCCCGATGGTGGCGGATCAGTCTACAAATACCATCACAGCGTGTGTTTTCAATTACCTGAGGACTCAGGGCCAGATCTGCATTTGACGCCAGACCTGAAGCAGAATACTGACAAAAGACATCAATGCTGGTGATTGTGGACCGGGCTGAAATCACTTTGCAAGGTCTTGGTTGTGTTAAAGCTACAACGTGGCTTCGAAGCGCCGGCCCTTTGGATTGTTGCGATCTGTGCGGTGACCACAGGATGATCGTCTCGTATTGCATTTGGGGAGCAACTAGCACCGAGCCTGCGATGGTATTTGCACACCGACTGCTGTCGCTCCAGAATTTTGCTTGGAATTCGATAGGGAGGAGGCTGCGTTTCGCTCCGTCGTCACGCTCGGGCGACTCCGCGAGGAGCCGAGATGCGATTGGCCTGAGAGTAAAGCTGCGCTGTTTGCGCTCCTCCGCGCCGGAGTGGACACTGCTTGGACTGCGAGATGAAGCTGAAGCCGCGATACAAAAAAAACAAAAGAAAAAAACAACAACTTACTGTTCCCTCCTGAAATCAAACACCACCCCCCCCAACCGATGTAATGCAACCACCTAACGTAAGGGTCACCAACAACACCAGGTAGCCCCCCCGCAAGGAACACGAGTCGCCCGCAGGCCTGTTCTACATATAGCACAACTCTGTGAGCTCCATCTGAGATTCAATTTTATCCAACCTTGCTAAAGGCTGAGGTTTTCTATATTGGTGAAAGCTTCACATCATCAGATCATGCCAAATTTTACACACTGGATCTTTTAAGTCATTGTTGATGATGATGGAGAACTCATTAACCGTGACTAATCCGTGTCTTCACAGAGACGAGTATCATTAATAACACTACATAACTAAAGGCCAACTGAGAAAATGTGTTATTTCAGGAAAGTGAAGCAAACTGGTTGTGTGACCTTTGTAACGACTCAGTACCCGTGAAGAGGCTCTCAGGTGGCGGTGACCCCTGACCCTAAATTGACAGTCGTGGGCGAGGCTGGATTGGAGCGGCCCATGGCCCGATCACGTGTCCCAGTCCAGCTCCCGGCAGGCGATGCGCACCAGTCTGAGCTCCAGCTCGAAGGCGTCGGGCCGCTCCTGCGGGTTGGCCGACAGCATCTCGCGGATCAGCTGCTTCATGTGGCTGTTCATGCTCTTCTTGCGGGCGGGGATGAGCAGCTCCATCTTGGGGTTGCCCAGCAGGGCCTCGCCCAGCGGCACGATGTCGGCGCCCTGCTGCACGTAGCTGCCCAGCAGCTCCTTCTGCGTGGCCACGTGCACGAAGGTGATGCGCTCCACCATGGCCCAGATGATGACGCCCAGGGCGAAGATGTCCGCCTTGGCCGTGTACTGGCCCTCCCACACCTCGGGCGCCATGTAGAAGTCGGTGCCGCACGCCGTCGACAGGAAGCACTTGTTGACGCTGGCCGGCTCCTCGGGGTTGAGGCCCGACGCCGAGCACACCTTGCTCAGGCCGAAGTCGGCCACCTTGAGCGTGGGCTCCGTGGAGCCGGCCGGCGTGCGCGCCTGCGAGATGAGGATGTTGTCGGGCTTGAGGTCGCGGTGGATGATGCGGTTGCGGTGCAGGAAGGCCAGGGCGCTGCCCAGCTGCAGCATGAAGCTGGCGTTGGTCTTGCGGCTGGGCTTGCGCGAGAGCAGGTAGGCGTTCATGTCGCCGCCGTCGCAGAAGTCGGTGACGAACCACAGGTGGTAGGCGCAGCACGGGTCGAACGTGATCTCGCCCTTAAGGGACGTCTCCACCAGCTGCAGAGGAGGGGGTGGGGGGGAGGGGGGGGGGGGTGACAGACAGGAGAGCAACGTCAGAGTGGGGAAGGAGGAACGATTTCACTGGCCGTGTGGTGCTCAGAGGCCTCAAGAATCCCTTTGAAACACATTAATAAGGCATCCCGGGTCATCCCACGCTCACCTGCACTGAATTCAGAGGTTCTCACAGCTGCTCATAGATTTCCTTCAAACAAGAAAATTGACGTGGAAACTTTACGCTTAAATATTAATGGGACCTTGAAAGATCCCATCACTCCAATGATAAATTTAAAAAAAATAAAATAAAATAAAAAGCTATTCCCAAACCAATAAGCTAATGGGACCCCCTTGGCAAACAAACAGACAATGCTACAAAATATGGAAAGAAACATCAGTTTTTAGTACGTTTGTTCTGACTTTTATTTGCTATTCAATAACGGTTACATTTCTTTAGCATAAGAATACCAATCAACTCGCAAGTTGATACTCGTGGTCATTTTTCTGTATGGCTTTAAAGTCAGACTCAATGCATGCTGCCTCACAGTTATTTGCAATACATAAATATATATAATATATATAAATAACGTGGCCATTAATTCAAACTGGGATAAATAATTAGTTGGAAAGGTATGCACCAGGTCCACAACACAGTGATAAGGTAAAAGGAAAGTAGGGCATTTAAATAGAAGCACGCAATAGTCATTTCTACATCGCCAACTGTTTCTGAGAGAAAAGCAAACAGTGGAGCTGAGACCACAAAAAAGGTGAAGGTCTCAAGAATGTGTCACGTTTTCTTTTTCTTGGTCCTTTACTGCTGTCCATTAGGTCTAATAATGTCAAAATGTGAACGTGACCATGAAGAGGACTGTTCAAATACAGGACTAAACAAATAAAGTAAAATAAACAAATAAAGTAGAATAAAGTAATACCATTTCTTTTTCTTTTTTTTTCTTAAATGTTATTGAAACAGAACATTTAGTGGTCGACTCGTGGGATCAGAAATATACATTTGTGAATGTTGGGGGTCAATCACCTTCTAAGAGAACAGGATATTGTGCAATAGGCACAGAAACATTGAACAATTGTTTAGTAGTTCAGACATTTAGAGAAGTTCAGATTAAGTACAGCGGTAAAGGTTATGGAGTTGTATTGTGAAATTTCATCAGAGTCAAACATGCAGAACCTGCTGTGAGTAGTGAGTGTTCTTTAAACAGCCTGCAGCACCGCCGCTTGCTCCAACCGTTCATCCTCAAAGCAGCATCGATGCTGCTGCACACACTAGCAACCTGGTGAGGTGCACGGAAATATATTTTACAAAGGGAGGAGATGTGGCACTTCTTTGAAAGAATAACTTTTACCTGATGAAATATTCAATTTGTCACTCTCTCTAAACCAGCTAGAAGGCAGCCGCGAGCTGAGACAAACATCTGGGAGCATTTACCAAGTCAACAAAAAACGATCCGTGTATTTCACTACGCAAACTGAACTGAAGCAAACGTCTAACGTTACGAATCATCTGGGCCCGGGAAGGGGAGGAGCTAAAACAAAGGCAACTGGATTAATGACTGCAGGTGACTGAGTCACACCCGCACGGCAGTTCATTCTGAGCTCAGCTTCTGGAGATGCAGTTCACTGCTTTGCCAAGACAAACACCACAAAGAGTAAAGAACTATTTTCGTGTCTTTGTCGTTTAGGTTCCTGTGAAAATGTAGGATTTGAAAAGGATTAAAAAAAAAAAATAACTGCAAAAAGACAAACGCAAAAACCACTCGTGCATCGCATTACAGTTTGAAGGACTTGTTTTCTATCAGCGGATTAGTATTACTTTCAAATGTTGCTCTGGTTAGTACTCTGACAAGTGGAAAGGTAAACAGAAGAGCACTCTAGCCGGTAGTCTGGAGCTGCGTTTCCATGACCTCTAGAATTGCACAAAAACCTAAATATGGCAATAAAAAAATTGGTGGTGGAAACACCTGAACTTGGAAAAACCTCTCGAATGTGGCCAAAAGGTTTTGACGCTCTGTGGTTTTTTAAGACGTATCCATGTGGAGGTATATCGCAAAAGTGTCATGGAAAAACCTTTTTGGGCATTCACACTCGCACAAATGCACGCACAGCTGTGGACAAATATCGAGTTCCCAATTTTCCCTGGCATGCATGTTGCTTTCGGGACTGTGGGAGGATCCGACGGGGACGGAACCCGTGACCTTCTCGCTGGTTATTAGAATTCACAGATGAGTAACTGGCCTGATGGAAGCCCTGCTGTTGACACAGCACGGCCAGCAGGCTCGGAATGCTGCTGTGGAACTTCGGTTGACTGACTGGCAACCCTCTCACAAGAACGCACCTCTTCAGTCCCGGAAGGAACCTTTACTTTTCTTCTTGATTTGATGTCACTTTGACAAGGACACACGCGTCTCTGCTCTGCCAACAAACGCTGGAGGGACAAACGTCCACTCCAGGTGTTTATTTTGTCCTCCTAGATCGCTACAAGGCCAACTGATAATCGGTTCCTTCCAAAAAATGTTGACGGTGCAAAGCAACAGCTTTCATTTCAGAAGAGGATTTATTTATTTCTATCGGATCCTGCGATGAGCTAAAAGAAAACGTGAAAAAAAAGGCTCTGAAAATAGGTGCAGTATGAGAGGCTTAAACGTTATAGTCTATAACCTATTTAACAAAGTGTCTAATAGAATATTTCACGCAGTATCCACCAGCATCAGTTTTTCCTGCATACTTTTACAATAAAAAAAAAAAGAATGTTTAAAAGGCAATGGGTGGAATTAGTACAGCACTTATTTAACAATAAAATAACAAACTGGGGCAGACAAAGATTCATTTCCAAAATGACATTTCAATCAGGGGATACAAAGAGGTTGCCTTGTTCAATTCAGACAGTCACAGTAATTAACATTATTTGCTCGTTGAATCTAATCTCAGAATGAAATGCGTTTCAAAGTTATCAATCTATTCCAGTGGATGGAAGGAAGCCATCAGTTCCGACTGCTTTGGATGGAAACTTTGCATAAAAAAGAAAAAGAAATAATAAGGCGACACGCAGCAATTCCTGGTGGAAACCCGGCCGTAAACAAATGGCTGCAAATTTGTTGTCGCACGCCAGCGGAGAGAGTGGACACAAATCACCCGCGCAGTTTGGCACGGTCACATAATTTGGTTCCATTATCACCACTTTTTTTTTTGTGTGTGTGTGTGTGTGTGTGTGTGTGTGTGTGTGTGTGTGTGTGTGTGAGCGAGCGCTGGAACATTACAGTGCGATAAAAAAGAAAAAAATGAAAAAAGAAATAAATAAACCAAAAAAAAAAAATACAGAGCTGAAATAAAAGGACTCTGGGAGAACATCCAGCGCTGAGCGCCGCACAAAGCGGGATGGATGGTCTGACAATGGCCGCCGTGCCGCTCAAAGGCTATCATCGTGTGTGTGTGTGTGTGTGTGTGTGTGTGTGTGTGTGTGTGTGTGTGTGTGTGTGTGTGTGTGTGTGTGTGTGTGTGTGTGTGCGCGTGTGTGCTCCATCAGGCAGCGGGGAGGCACTGCGACATGACAGGCTGCAGACAGGTTGACTGAGCATGGGGGGGGAGGTGGTGAGGGCGGAGGGGTTAAGGGGGGGGGGTCAGAGAGACAAGGCCGATCCCACCAGAAGGGTCCATCCAGCTCGTCGTGGAGGGGAAGAGCGCGCACGGCGGAGCTCAAACGTAAATAATCGAGGGGTAATTCGCTTTGTGCAAAGTTGCAGAAAAAAAACGGAAAAAATAAAAATAAGGCTGCCGAAAAAAAGGACGAGGTGGCTCAGAGGGGGAGAGAGAGAGAACCTATAATCTCATCATCTGAGTTGTGTGGCGGGGGGTGGGGGGGGGGGCCCTCATCAAAATGGGCTTCCCACTCATTACGCAAGAGAGTCCAATCAGAGGGCGCGTGAGGTGGCGTGGCGCTGCCCCGGACCGCTTGCTGAGGGTCTCCGTCTGCTCTCGCAGGACTGCCTTCCAGCAGAGCAGAGCACTCATCGCACCCGCACTGCTTCCTTTCAGCTCCCCCAGCACCTGCTGAGCACGGATCACAACCGCTGCGTTTCCGTGACCCCTGGAATTGCGCCAAACCCAAGCATAAAGAACCCGCCGATGGAAACTCAAGCTCAACTTGGAAAAAACCTCCCAAACAAAGCGGAAAGGTTTTGGCGCTCTAATGGAAACACTTTTTCTGGCATTTTTTTGGGAGTGGGAGTGGGAGTGGGAGTGGGAGTGGGGGTGGGGGTGGGGGTGGGAGTGGGGGTGGGAGTGGGAGTGGGAGTGGGAGTGGGCTCAGCTGGGGTTATCCCTCGCCGGGCGGCGCGCAGGGAAACGTCGGGCCGGCCAAGAGTCAGACGGCCGAGCGCGAAAAGCATTTTGGCTTTTTGGCAGAGCGGGCAGAGCGAGCGGAGCGGCGGCTCTCCCGTGGGGGCGGCGAGGACACGTTGAACGTGGCGCCCGCTGATTCCCCGCGATCTGCGGCGGTCGCTCGTCGGCGCGACGGGCCGGGCCGAGCCGAGGCGAGCCGAGGACCGATTCCCCCGTCTGTGGCGGAATTTGGCAGAGCGGAATGAATGCTTTGACGATGCGACAGCGAGTCGCTAATTGCTTGAAATGTGCACCTTGGAAGTTGGTTTGTAATTCTATTAGTTCCTACTGCTTGCCAACAACACAACTTTAAGAACTTCTTTTTAAATCAGGAAGTGCGTGAAATTCATGGAGAAAATGACTTTTTGTTTTCACTGCTATTAAAGTACTATTAAATTCCGTAGGTACAGAGTAGTAAAGTCCATACTGAGTTGATTGGAGGAGTAGGCCGGCCTATTCTTTTTTTTTTTTTTTTTTCAAATGTGCAAATTTGACAAAAACGCTATCAAAAAAATTTCTACACGTAAAATAATATGGACAGAAAATTTAAGGAAGCAAAAATTCTTTAAAACACAGAACAGAAAAAAACGAGTGCGCTATTTGTAAAGGGGTGAGAAGAAGCACAGCTATTGTGGTGTCGGAAAGCTTCGAAAACAGGTTCTTCGTCTGGATTATCATGACGTCCACCTGAGCCGGTCATCACAGTCCACAATAAACAATGACAGTCGATCCATCACGGCGCTGTGCGGGGTGAGGAAGAGTGCACGGCTGCGGCTCAGCGCACCGCCAGTGCATTTTTTTGAGGGTCGCGCGACGTGGCTTTTGTTTGCGTGCTGCACACCGCACGCAATTTTCTGGCAAAGTCACCGAGGGACTGCGCTCCAGGTGGAGGTCACGCGCAGATGATGGGGGCGGACACACAGTCGCACAACACAAGGGAAAGTTTTTGCCGACGCACAATGTGTTTTTGCATTTTTGGTTCGCGCGCATTCTAATGGCACAATTTGCCAGAAAATCTTACGTATCTACCAAGTTTGAATTAAATGAGGAAAGACTTTCATAATGTGCTGGTTGAAATGTGTGAGGCAATGTTTTGTCACAATGGAATTCAAAGATGAAACTATCTGACGGGGGGGGGGGGGGCGAAGCATCTCAAAAGGTGCATTGTTGTGCATAACATCAGCATGACAAGGTGTGTCAGGTCATTGATTATTCTGGACAGGGAGTTTCAAAATAAAATGAGAATTTTAGTTTTACTTTTACCTTTATTGTTTTACTTCTTCATTTTGATTTTTCTTTTACTCTCTGTGCATGTTTTTATGAACCGATTGTGCAGCTGAGAAACTGAACTTCCTTCAAGATAAATAAAGTGCTTTCATATCTGTCTATCTATATAACAAGCTACAGAATAATACTGCAGTGGGGTACGCACACCGATTGGTTCCTCCCCATATAGCACTTCTACACACACGTGATTAATGCGAGTTCACACCTTAATGACTGGACAGGATAAAATCACTATAATAGAACTACTCAACAGGTAGTTCCTGAACCAACCTCTGTGATTCACACTCTAGGGCAGGCATGGGCAAACTACGGCCCGGGGGCCAAATACGGCCTGCTAGGCTTTTGAACCCGGCCCGCCAAACTTGAAGAAAATATATTAATTGTAAGTAAGTAGTAAAATAGCTGCATTTCAACCTTTTTTCAGTGTTTTCAGAGTCACTGCAATAAAGAGCTAAACACGGTGGGGCTTCAAAGACACTGATTTTGTTACACTTGTAAACACTTTTGTTCATTTTCAATTGACATTAAAGCACACGTTTTTCTGCATACCCCATGATTTTTTCCTCCGCTGAGGTGGCTCACTAAAACACTCCATCCATCTGCTGCTGCCCCTGCCCCTCTGTCCCATTTTAGAACCCATTGTGGCCGCACTGGTCAAAGAGTTGGCCCAGCCCTGCTCTAGGGGTCACAAGCTCTACCTCTGGGAATAAATCTGCATCGTATAGAAATTCAGAGCCACTCCTGCTCGTCATTGGCTGCGTTTCCACAACATTTTGTTTTTCAAAATAAAAGCGATATTTCTATTCTACAAAGTACAAACGTACGATTGCAATTCACAGGTGTTTCCATTGAACAGTGCGAAGCGCATAAGCGAGAATGACTTTGATTTTGTTTGTTCGCGTTTGTCTGCCGTCAAGAGCGGCTGTTATATGTTTCTCTTTGATTACTTGGAAAAAACATTCCCTCTTCTCCGTCCAAACAAAACGCGCCCTTTCCAGTTGAAAAGAACTGGTCGTGTGACGCTGTACTGCTGCTGTGTAAATGCGAAAAGGTGTTTGCAACGAGCCGCCAGCGAGGCCGCGGACCCTCACCTCCAGGTAGAGTGGCGAGCTGGAGCCGTGGTTCATTCTCTGGGCGAGGTGGTCGCGCTGCAGGATGCACTCCTCCAGGTGGATGACGTTGGGGTGCTGACTCTGGATGCTGCTCAGGGCCCAGAACTCGCGCAGCGCCAGCTCCACGTTCTCGGGCGAGTGGCAGCGGATCTTCTTCACCGCCACCCGGGCCCCCGTGCGCTTGACCACCGCCTCATAGACCACGCCGTAGCTGCCGCGCCCCACCTCCTGGATCAGCTCGTACTTCGGCTGGCTGCTGACCATCCTAGTCCTGGCTGCGGGGCGACAGGGCGGGGGTTAGTGGGGATGCGCCGACACCGATACCTGTATCAGGTATTGGTACCGATACCAAAGTTGAGCACTCTACTTGTAAAATATGTGCCGATACCACAACGCCGATACCAGGTAACATCTGTATTAACTTATATCTGTCTGAACAAAAGGGAACCGGGTATACCGACACCAGTTGTACATGTATACTACCAGTCAAAAGTTTGGACCCTATGAACTGAATGTATTTTCCTTCAGTCTCATGAGGACTGACATTGCAGTTTCTCACTGAAGGAATCAAAACTACGTATGAACACACTTTAATTGTAGGGAACAATTAAAGTGTAAAATAACTAAAACAACTTTCATATTTCAATTCTTCGTAAAAAGCATATTTAGATTTATTGAAGGTGTTTTGCTTTGCTGCATGATGACAGATATCTTGCTCGTATATTTTGATGTCTTCAGTATCTAGAAAGTTGTAAAAATGAAAAAGAAAATGCATGAGAAGGAGTGTCCAAACTTTTGTCTGGTAATAGTTCTGTTAAATTTGTGTTCGTACTGCAGTGAAACGTGTGAGAGTTCTAGAAAAACATGCTGAGGAATGTTGTTCAAATGACAGAATGTCTGTCAAAAAAAATCAAAGTAATTCTATAATATCTACAATGTATTATCAAGTACTCCGTATCCGTAAGTACTGAAATGCAAGTACTTATATTCTGATCATTCTGTAAAAATAAAGAATATACATAGATCAAGGGTCTTGCTCCCAGTTAGCTGTCATCTTGCACCACATTTCTAAGGAAGCCTGGTGTGGACAATCCGGCTGCCTGACAGCGCATTTTCTAACTAAGGCGACTGCTCGCATCTTCAAATAAACCAACGATGAAGTAGGTGGACGAGTTCCACGAGATCCACGTTTGGACGAGCAGGCCACCGCTGTAGTTCACTGGCAAGCTCAGGAAGGGGATAGGGAGAGTGAAAGAGACTGCAATCTAAAATGCAACCACATGATGACGCTGTTTCTTCTCCAAAATCTCCAAATATTACACACTTAACCTGAAAGTGTAAAAATGTTTCAGCAAAACAGAATTTCATTCACCTTACATCCACATTGGAGGCCAGTTCAGTGAGACAACATCAGGACTAAAACAGCTTCACAAATCGTTGGTCAAGTGACAGGACCGAACAAGAGAATATAAATGACTTCGCACTTTAATGTTGCATTCTGACAAAGCCGGCTTTTGTCTTTGCACCTCTAAAATAACAGAGCGTGCCAAGGCAACCATTGTGACTAAACACTGCCTGGAACTGTGAACGCAATTAGTGACTGCTTGCTCAACTTTTAACTTGACAAGAGTCCTTTCAGTGAGTCAACAGGCACATTGTCAAGCTGAATACAAGCCATGAACAGCTTCGGTTGGCCCAACTGGTTTGAGCTAAAAGGGCAGTCATAAAAACAATAAACATTATAGCCTTGGTTTAACAGGAAGTGTCATCGATATCTACAGCATCTTGAGGTCAGGGCGACACCAACACAACTATTAATGAACAACAGGAAACAAAACAAATACAGAGTGAGATATAGCTTTAAAAAATTGTGATGTTTTGAAACGTAAAGAAAGAAATCCTGACGGAATTATTTTCAAAGTAGATGCTTTAATGTTGTCTTGGGTTAAAAACAGTGGGGGGAGGGGGGGTGGTGGTGATATAAGTACTGACTGACTATATTGGGAAATGTTTATTTTCAGTACTAGGGTTAAAATGGGTACAATGTACTACTGTGGTAATGCTGTACCTTGAACGTTTTATTAATAGTTGTTGGTTATTAGCCATGAGGACAAAACTGTTCAATGCAATTCATGTTGGAAAAAGCACACACTGCCAGCATGCAATACAATGAAACACCACTAGAGGTGTCAATCCATTATCTAAACAATCAATGAAGATAACGGGGGCTGCTGGGGTGGGTGCGTCACAAAAAAAAAAAAAAGATGACATTTGTGACACATTTATTTACGTCAACCTCCTCACTGGAAGTTTTTCTCCAGTCATCTGTTCACATTACAGAGGTACAAGCGCGTTGATGGGGGTGACCGTGACTCGTCATTTCACTTGACTCTGCTCCTTCAGAGAGGTTTCGCAATAGTCATTCAACTACAGTGATATGACTGTGCTTTACATTATTAGACAAACCCCTTAACAGCTTGTCGTCTTTCTAACCATGATTTTTTTAAATTACTTTTTTTTTTCTGACGAGTCGTATTCAAGAAGACACAACTCAATGTTAAATGGCATATTTTTCATTAAAATGCATTTTAAAAGATGACGCTTAAAACAAAGAAATTTTGTTACGGGTTTAACCAAATTTCTTTGTTTCTTGAGAGAGGAAATTAATTATTACAAAGGGCAGAATAAACGTATGGCTTGATAATACTGGAGCACGCTCCTATATTAAAGAGTCATTGTTTTCAGTGGTGAGTAAATGTGGAAAATATTTTATAAACAAATAAAAGTCAACTAAAAAACGTTTCTAAACATACAGTAACGTCCTTTTCATTGTCAACTTCAAGTCATTTTATTGCTTATTTAGGTATTGCTTTGATTAGTTATGGTTCCAAAACGCGTGTCATGTCAATACAACATCAAAGTGCTATAACATTATAGTCAAAACACAGAGAATTAGTCGAACGTCTTTGCAGCAGTGCGTCCAGTTTACCCATCTTACACAACTTTACACACATCGCTTATTGCTACTTGTTGTCATTCCACATCAAAACGCAAAAATTACCATGAAAGAGAAACCATCAAAGTGAGCACTGACACCGCAACGGTCAGGACGACAACAGCTGTGTCACATCTCTCCCAAAACACCTGTCCGTACTCGTCCTCTCGCAAGCGAATAGTACTAACAAAACTTCCGCCGTTTAAATGTCAAAATGCGCGTCGCTGAGTAAAATATCATCCCCCCCAGCCGGACGGGACGACCGCCAGAGCGGCTTCCTTGCTTACTTGACCCGGAAAAAGAGCGATAGCCGGCGGAGCTAACGAGCTAATTAACGTGAAGACACTCCACTGGGGCTAATTGGCTAACAGGCTAACGGCAGATAACAGTGGCCTAACGACGGCGTTGGGCTGAGCTAACGTTAGCCTCATCACGTTAACACCAGCTAACAAAGAGTCCAGCGTCTTGGTATGTATATATTATATATGTCTTGCATCTTTACTTATGTAACCCCCACCGAAACCCAAGGGCAACTTCATTGATATTAACTTCTATCTGCAGCGGTGGGGACATAAACGGGGGGAGTTGCGCAACCGGCCACTGACAGCTTATTGTCCCGTGTGAGTGTGGTGAGAACGCGCACGACCCGTCCAGAAATCCAACCACATTCCTCACAACAGCACACACACACACACATACATACATACATACGCGCGCGCACACCTGCAAGCCCAAGTAGCCAAGTAACCCACCGCTGACAAGACAATGGTCTGCGTGAAAGGGGTCGCGGTAGGGGCGGGTGGAAAAAGCCCCGCAAACTTGTCACCTTTTTTTGCGCTTCTCACCTTCGAGTCGCTTCCCTGCGGTTCATTTGTTGTCTTCCTCACTCTCCCTGGCAGCCATTACCGCCGCCGCCGCACACGTTCTGCGCTCGCAGTCCAACAACCAACGAGGTTTTTTGTCAAACACTGACTGGACGACGTGAGAGCGTGTGCAGCTGCCGTGCAGCGCAGCGCAGCCGCCGCAGAGGTGGCTAAACGCACGCGCACACACAAACCGGGAAACGACTTCCGCCTGCGCGTTTCAAAATAAAAGTTCTCCCCCTACACCACCACCTACCTGTGAGCGCCTTTTTCTGCATGCATTATAATTTCATCATAAAACACTTAGAGCTGAAAGGAAAAAAATAAATCAAACATAGAATTTTATTATTATTATTTTTTTTTTGTTCTGAAATATAATAATGATGTGGCGACTTGTCTAGGGTGTCACCCTGCCTCCGCTCTGTGACAGCTGGAATAGGCTCTAGCTGACCCCCGTGATCCTGAATGCAGGAAAAAGCAGATATTGAAAATGGATGGATGGATTCTAACAATTAATTTTGTATTTTTTTAATTTTCAATCAAAAAAGCTCATGATGGCTACTGTACATTTCATAGTTGTCGCCTATGTCGACTGTGAAATATATAACTATCCTAATTGATTCACTTACTCTATTGATTTTAGTCATGTAAATAATTCTTGAGCTGGGAAAAAGTACATAAAAACTAAGTGTAAAATAATTTCCCTCACTTGTTCAACTAGGTTCAAACGTTACGTTTTATTGTGAAAGAAAGCTAAGGGTTTTCCGGCTGCACAAGAGACTGATTCTCGCGGTCTTTCCTAAAATTCCGAAATTCCCCTCCTCACCCAAAACAAGGCGAGCTGTCACTTGCAGTGGGTGACTGGGAGGGTGGGACACGACGGCTTCATTCAAGATCAAATAGCAACTTTCTACCCAATAAAATAGAACATGACGTCTTTGTTAAATAATGACAAAAGTGCCTCGGCCCGATACATCATGTGAATAGAACAATTTCATTTTCAATGATGTAATGTTCTGGTAATCAAAGCAGATCGGAACCCTTTTCCACTTACAGCCGATCATAAAACAATTGAGCAGCTCGCTCGAGTGACAAATGGGCAACCTCCATTATAAATCACCAACAGTATTTCTGACATCAGATTAGTTTAATGGGTCGTCAAAAGAACTGATCAATTCAATGCTTCACTCCTGTCAGAGGAACTTAAGTTTGACAGAGGCCGTAATTAGATTGCAGGCAAGTACGGATCAATGTTTTCTAAATGATGTTTTGGAAGACGACCTTCACCGTCATGTTTTTTCTATCGGGACTCTGATTCACATCAGACTGAAACAAACAAAAATCACAGTGACCCATCGCACGCTTTATCCATGTTAAATCTTTAATGTCTGACCGTCACAGCACACGAATGAGAGGTGATGGCGGAACCGTGATGGCTGATTCATTTTTAAAGGCAACCGCTGCCCCAAGTGACAAATCAAGATTAACATTTACATAAATATTATTAACCGACTTCTATTAAATCTGTGTCACTTTGTATTTTTCCTGCGAGTGACTTCTTCCACTGTCAGGCTTCCTCATCGGCCCTGTGGGAATTTTCAATCATTTGCAACAACAACAAAAAAAACAGATATAAAAAGGCATAAAAATAAAATAATATATATGTATATATACTACACACTACATTAACAAGAACGCGTTAAATGTAAATAAATAGCTCAACACACATACAGTATATTATATACAGTGGACCTGAGGTAGACTCGTATAGATTTGAAACAAAGACCCCTGACTGGTTTTGTTCAAGTAAAAAAAAACAAAAAAACAGATACTCATTAAACACAAGACAAAACATTGGGACATGGGCTCAATTAGAGCATTACACATGGTAGATTAGAGCCCCATTGTGCTGCTGCACAGTGGGAATTACAGTGAACTCGAGCGCATAATAAAGCCATCATGATTCTTAATGATGATCAATACTAATGCAATAAAAACATCCTGCCTGCAATAAATGGTCCCCTTTTCACATGAAAAACACTAATGTGCTAGTCTACTCATGACCATGCAGACGCATTATGAACATTATGGAAGCACAGGTTTAAAAAAAAAAAAAACGGGGGGGAAAAAAATACACTGGCTATTTACAATAAAATCAACGCTACTCTCTGAACAAGGACATCCATCAGCGCCGTGGCTCAATAACATAGTTGGAGGATCACAAATTAATAAATAAGTCCCTGAGTTTAAAGGTCCAAAGTTACACTCATTTCCAGGTCTTCCATTTTCATCTCAAAATCAAAGCACGGCAGCTCAATTATCCAATAGTTGAAAAGTCAATTGTGCGCGATACTGGACCTTAAAAAAAAAAAAAAAAAAAAAACACAAATCAACCCTGAGAGCCCTGGAGTGCTGTGCTTCATTTGTTAAAAAAACTAACAAAAAAAACAGGAAGTGAAATGGTCAGATGGTTACAAATGGTCTTTTGAGGTGTTTTTTGAGTCTGTATTGAACTGAATGGTGATAAGTCAATCAAACAGCAATGAATTACAATATCAGTCAAAAGTTTGGACACACCTGCTTCTTCTTTATCTTGACTACTTTCTACACTGTAGATACATACTGAAGACATCAAATATATGACCAAGACGTGTGGATTAATGTGGCAAAAGAAAAAAATGTTCAATACCCAAATGTGTTATGTTATATTTATTTTATATGAACGGTTGCTGTTCTAGATCATCTAAAATATAAAACGTGTTTAAGTTCTTTCCCACTTTCTCGTTTAATACATATTCCAAATGTGTTCATTCATAGTTTTGATGCCTTGAGTGACAATCGACAATGTAAATAGTCATGAAAATGAAAGAAAATCCATTAAGTCGGAAGTATGTGTCCAAACCTTTGACTGGTAGTTTGTGTTCCCCTTGTCCTTCAGACAGAATATGTAATAAAAAATTTAAAAAAAAAGGACATACATTCACGATAGTCGTCCAACAGTTTTCCAGTATAGCACCTGAGGTAATGAATGATGTGCCTGACATTTGATCCCTGCCACGTTTTTGCAGCCTTCCTTCTCCTCCTCCCCAGAAACGTCCCTGCTACACAGACTACATCCGCGCCATACAATCAACATTGGTCTTGCATAAAAGTCTTTCAAGAGTGAAAATGTAATGCAGTTTTTTTTTGTTTTGTTTTCTGTGTGTCACGCGGCGTCTCAAAAAGCCACACTTTAAATTGCGTTGCATATTATGGCACTTTGTCGTTCAGTTCGCTGAGAAAGATTTTTTTATTACTACACAAAGTGTCTGTCGATCTAGGTCATGATATAATACATGATAAAAAAAAAATGTTTCTTTGTTTGTTTGTTAATGTGGACATCTGGACCTCATATTTGAGAGGGAAAACTAATTTCAGTATGAATTCTCAATTTGGTCGTCAACATTGATGAGGTACTATAGATGTTTTCTCGAGAGGCAAACGCAGTCACGGCCGTCAGGAAAAGAGCCCGTAGAGAGCGTTTTTTTTCCTTCCCTTTTTATTCAAACAAAGCCTGTCACAAAATAGAGGCCTAATTATGTTTTTTTGGCCTTCCAACTGGTGTGAATGGTGACATTACTTCCGCTAGTGCCACGTTCATGCTAATCGCTTTAGCATAAGCTGGGCTAAAGAGATAAATGATACCACTAACTCAGAACACTTTCTAACGGAGGCGAGACGGACGTGCAAGATTTCAGCAGGAAATCACAGCATTGCCAAACCAAATGTCTTTTTTTTTTTTTATTATTCCATCACTTCCCCTTATAATCAGAGGTATTATTTGATCTCACTTTAAAACAATCTTTTGTCGAAAAGAAAAAACCTACAGTCCTCTTCAATTTTGAAAAACAGACTTCAGAAGAGTGACTGACGCTGTAGGTTTTTTTTTTTTTTTGGATGTCGAGAACCTTTAATCTCAGCTAATATCAGAGACGATCGAGTTCCCCTGATCAGACACGGCCGTCTCTCTCAAGACGTCTCCGTTTTTCAGAGTTTGAAAGCTGAAAGCGTGCAAGGCGCTCACGCTCTGCCACGGTTGAGTACAATACGTCTACAAGAGCCAGATCAGATATGTTTGTAGCCAGTATCAGCCAAGCCCAGCCTGGTGCTACAGACCATATGTCATAATCCCTGTACTACACATGTGTGCAATGTTTTAAAAGAAAAAACATTTTTTACATTCAAATGGCTATAAAAACGGCTCAGTTTAGAGAGGCACGCGTCAGTTGGATCAAGTAACAAATCTAAGACACTTATCCGAAGGAACATCAGTGGAAGAAAACTAAGTGGAAGCTCACTCTACTGAACTACAGTATACCTTATACGCTATCATCCTCAAAGATTACTCCTGGTTTTCTTTGGCGCACAGCAAATAGGACCTGAGGTAGGTTTGCCAGTGAGCAGCGCTCCGCTGAAGAAGCTCACACCGTCGGCCTCACTTCTCAGAGGCCTCGGCCGAGGTTTCCTGAGAGCCTGGAGGTGAACACTGCTGCTGCTGCTGCTGCTGCGCCTGCTGCTGCTGCTGCTGCTGCTGCTGTGCCTTGAGTGGACAGTTGGCCACCATGTGGGACACGCTCTGACAGAAATGGCACTTTTTGGGTTGGGGAGGCAGCTGACACTCTTTGGCGTGATGGCCCGGTCCTCCGCAGTTGTAGCATCTATGTAGGATGAGAAAGGCAGCGATTAACATTGGATCGTAAAAATCATAGCGAGGTTTGTTTGTTTGCTCAAGTGGTTAAAGAATAATATAAATTCAAAAAATCAGCATCTGAGATCTCGAATTCTGAACGTTGGCAAACAGGAGGTCCAATGAAAAGTAAGAACTTAATAGAATAGAATAGAATAGAATAGAATAGAATGCCTTTATTAATCCCACAATGGGGAAATTTGCATAATTACAGCAACAGTATTGTGCAAAGAGAAGGCACATTATATTATTAATCAAACAAAATAAAGAAATGATGTACTTTTTTTAAACGAGTAGCTGTACTTGTACTTTAGTACAGAATGTGAAAAGCTTTGCCACCCCTGCAGGTTGGTGCAGTGCAAATTTTCACAGGATTTATTCCAATAATCTTCAACTCATCAAATGTCAAACAATCGAGGCGTTCTGTCAATGGGTTTGTTCCTCACATTCCCGCACACTTTACGCGTAAAAACCCTCAGCTTTGCGTTTTGAAAAGCTTTATTTAAACCTCAAAAGTGTTCCAGCAAGCACGCTCCTTGAGTCGTGCACACTTGGAGCCATCAATCATAAGCGGTTGATGCTTTCAGGTGTTCAGGTGTGCATCTTCCCTTCATGCATCATCACTCCACCCAATAATAGGGACGACACTTTCCTTCTGTCAGAGAGGGGTGTATGGGGAATCACTGGGGTGGATCCAAACTCACAGGCATTTACTGACTGATCATACTCATGGCGTTTGTATTTGGTCATTATGCACATTACAGCTAAGTGCGCAATATACAACTGTGAAATGTTTGTCCTGCAGCTGTATTTGACAGCAACAGTGTTGATGTGTCTCATTTCTAGAACTGGAATAAGGGACACGGTTCCAATGGGAAACACTAGACCATGTGTTAATTTTTCCTCAGAGAAAATACTGAAGACCCTCCAGTCAAAAGGTTTTCATAAATTAAACTGGAAATTACAAATTAAAAAAAAAAAAAAAGGAAACGAAAAGAATCTATTGAATAAGCAGTCAACTCATTCATTGAAAAAAATAACTGGTAGCTAATTAAATTGTTAATTAAAATTAGCGAAGAGCAGAAAAGGAAGGATTTGGTCAATGAGAAAAGGACATTTTGAAACAAAATGTTGTGTCGAATTTCTCGAGGGGAGCATTGAGGCACAGGTTCAGAACGTGTGTTTAAGTGAAAGAACATTTTGAAAAATGCGGCTTGAATGAGCCAAATCCTGGATAGTGGAAAGTGATGCATTGTTTCAGAAAGAGAAACTCAATCAATACATATTTCACCTTCAAAGTTTGTGTTTTAATTATCCCCTCTAATGCCATCGTAAAGAAAAGCTGACAGAGAATCTGTTTTGGTTTTTTTTTGGTTGGGGAAGAGGTTTTCATTTCTCGCCACTAGATGGCAGTACACTGCTGCTTTAAATTTAGCTCCCACCAGTCACTCACAATGGACAGCTGATTGCAGCGACTGACCGGGGAATATTGGCATTACAGCTAAACTTCAAAAGAAAGAAAATGCAGTAAATTACAACGCAGTTGAGTCAGTCTCAGTATCTTTTCCTTACTTACTTAATACTCCAACGTCTTTGGCAGATTCACCTATTGCCAAAATCCCCTCAGTCAAATGAGAAGTTGCATTAGCTTTATTTATCAGTTCATGTTGCTGAGATTCAAGGGTCAGGAGGTGAACGGGACAGGTTTCCCTCCCTCAAAACGCATCAAATACACAATCCAACACCTCTAAAAGACTGTTGAGGACAAGTCTCGATCTGCAACACACTATGAAATAATAATGTCTAAGAATTATGGAAGATTACTCATGAATACTGAAAACTAAAATACTTTAATACTTGACACTAAACTATCGCTGATAGAGCTCCCCCTACAGTTTAGTAGCGCATGTCACCGTCATAAAAACGTACCACTAACCCTCTCCCTCGTCAAAGCCGTTTTAACGAGGCGGGTACCGTCATATACCCTTTCACAAAGCGCACATTAGTGTAGTCTTGAAGTCTGTCATAAACAAGACATTATGGAAGTAAATAAAAGACTCAGGTCATTAGCGCTCATCTAGGTTTATTGTCTCAAGCACCTTTGCGAGTAACAGCCGCGAAGCAATAAAGAGTCTGCAAAGACGAGGAAATACCCGCGGCGCACGACGAACGACCGCAACGATGCGTTCGAGTGCAACGGCGACGACAGCCGGCGCCGCATCTGTTTCGCAGGCCTCCGTCTCTTTGAGCTCACGCCGTTCGCCAAAACCCTCGACCGAGGTTGACCCCCGTGTGACTTCTCGCTGCGTGCGTCATCGCCTGTTTCCTCTGTAGCACCTTCTCAGATAACAGCCACCGCTCAGTAAACGTTTTGCTTTGTAATTTCTTTCAAGAAATAAAAAGTTGGTGCTGCTCCCTTGCGACGTCGAGCGTGTGCACTGCTCAGTGGGCTTTAGTGCGTCACAGTAGTCGGAAGTAAGTCGCCGCAGTTGTGGTCAAAAATAAATATCGTTAGCTTAATTGCATAAGTGCCTCAGTCATTTTTTGGCCAAATTGTGATGTCAGCCTAACTTTACCAATGTGCTTTTTCTTGTTTTCCGAAAACGTTCAAATATGACTTAGGCAACTATGCTATTAGGCTAACCATGTGTATATCGATATTTTCTCAAAATTATCGACACCAAATTTTACCCTGATCGATCGATATATATCGATAAAAATATTGATATGCACATCCCTAGTTTTCAGCCAGGAAACGCCATCAGGGGGTATGCAAAGAGCATCATTCCCCCCATAACACATCACTTTACCATCACAACAACTGCCGAGTTGTATAATCACGGCAAAAGAGTGGCAATGTTCCTCTTTAAAGCAAAGAAAGTGATGGATAAGCGCAAAAAGAGTGGCTAGATTGAGCTGGATTGCTAGAAGAGGGCTACATTCCATGTCAACGTGAACTAGGTGGGCTTAGAACACATCATAAATTGGGCATTGGTGTTTTAAATGTGTCTTAAAAGTTGGGACAAAACACCTAAACGTAAGAAACCTACACTTCCAATATTTCCATTTGAGCGTAGATTCCTCTTCAAGTTTCTCCACATTTGCCCAGCAAATTTAGTTTCTTTTCATCAGATCTGATGAAAAGAAAGATATAAATCCACTTAAGAGATACATGTCTTGTTATAACAAACCCAACTGATCTGAGCTTAGTTTTTAGTTTGATTCCTCGGGACAGGTTTGAAAACAGAAAACACCTGTATGTAAAACGTACATCTACAGATCCCCGAATGAGCTCCGAATAGGCTGACGACTCATTAGCGTCCCCCTGTGGCCACACAACTCCATCCATCTGCCTTCCGAGGGAATCCGTCATTTGGACGTGCGAAACGATAAAACGATATTGATTACGGGTGATCTGATCTCGTATTTTCACCATAAAAATGATATTTGAATCTGCGCGCAGAGCCGTTGCCCAGACAAGTGCAGGAAACACACGGCGTCATCGGTAAATCTATTTCCTGGAGAAGCGAATGATCGGAGGCTAAGTGAAATCCTGTCGGTGAATTCATTAGAGCGGGATGAATAAGGCTGTGGGGCGGGCGGGAGGCAGGGGGGGGGGGATTCCGGCTCTGGGTGCTGTGTGACACAAAGACAACGCAACCACTTAAACAGGCCAACGGGGAAAAGAGCATCGACTGGGACAACCTGCTCTTCTACCAACACAGGCTCCTTCCATTTTCCCTTCGTATGAAACGGTAGCTGCGCTTCCATGACCTCTAGAATTGTGCGGAACCTAAATATGGCAATAAAGAAAACGGTGATGAAAACAGCGAAACTGTGAAGAACCTCTCAAATATGGCTGAAAGGTTTTGACGCTCTCATGAGGTGTTTTTTCACACGTATCCATATCGAGGAATATCGCAAAAAGTGCCATTTACACGTCAGCGGACGTGACGTACGAGGTCACGTGACCAGTTTACTTCGAGTGAAAATGGTGCGCCATGTTTGGACGAAGGAGAAGACAGAATATTTTTTACAAGTAATTAAAGAGAAAAATATAACAAGCATTCTGGACGGCAAACAACAAGGAAATGCAGATTTGTACGAGGAATTAGAAAGGGAAACGAGGGAGAAGGGCTTCGAAAAGCTGCCGTCTCGCGGGACGGCGGAGATTTGACGAGAATTACGGCTGATGCGCTTCACACCATTCAATGGAAACACCTGCAAACCGCTATTGCACTTTGTCGAAATTGTAGAAATATCACTTTTAGTTTGTGAAAAACTGTCATGGGAACACAACTGGTGAGTGAAAAAAAAAATGCAATAAAACATATTTTATTGCCAGGAGATGAGTGTATTAGTTTGGCAAGAGTAGAAAATCAAGAGAGCAAAAGCTGGGAATTTGGAGTTTGGACACAGAAATGAGAAATTAGTCCTATTTGTGCGTAGTCGAGAAGGCAGTGACAGAAGCAAGCAGTACACAACTACTCAAGGCCTCACTGGACTTACGAAATTACTTTGACCAATGCTTTGCCGTGATTTCAACTCTTTACTCTGATTGGCTCACAAGGATGTTGTCATTCAAAATCTCACGGTTGCTGCAACATACCTCGACGTCATCATCGTCACTATCATCATCATCATCGTCACTATCATCATTGTCACTATCATCACCATCATCGTCATCATCATCGTCATCATCATCCTCATCCTCATCGTCCTCATCATCATCATCATCCTCATCCTCATCTATGTAGGCACTATGTAATTATGTTACAGTTTCAGAGTCTTACATCTTCACAACACAACACAGCCCAATCATCTTTGAATCACCTTCGCATTGCAATTTCACGTTCCCACATTCTTGGGATCAAATTTTCTGCGGGTCATGCAAAATTCGAGCACTTGCACACTTTCAGGGACAATCTGTAAAAGGACCTGAAGGACCAACACAAATGTGTCTCTTCCTGGACTCTGGTGAGGTTGTGAAGAGCAACAAAAGAGTGTTTCAAGCCAGATCGTGCCCTTGATCAACAGTCCACTGTCACAGCCCCCCCACCCCTCCGGACCCCGCCCCACCCTCTGACCCCGCCCCCAACCCCCATCAGCGCTCGCTATCGATCAGCGTGGCCAAGAGCGCGCGAGCAGGACCTTCTTTGTTTCTCCGCAACCGTGACCTTTGAACCCTGACCCACCGCCCCACCCAGCCCCTACCCCTAGCTCATTACCCATCCTCCTTTAACGCTCCGCACCTCGTTCGCACTCCGGAACCCCCTCCCCCCGCCCCCCGGGGTTGCCGTGGCGACGGCCCTGCGACCTCCCCAGGCCGCCTGCATCTGTTATCAGTTAAGCGGGTGGGATTCTCCTCTTTCACCGCTCCAAACACGGGAGCATGTGATTGCAATTAAACCCGAGGAAGGACAGGAAGTTGTGGGATTTTTTTTATTTTTTATCATCATGAGACGCCGCCGTGACAAACGGCGGCCCCCACATAATAAGACGCTGTGGAGCTAAAGAAGTAGTCAGACCTTTATGGCATCCGCTCTGCAAACCAGAAGCTCTTTTATCTTTAACTGCAACATGAAAGAAGTAGGAACGGCAAGGACACAGTTAGAACATATGAACGTAATCAAATCCTGCCGTCCTTGAAGACGGGAAGACGTGAGATTTATTTCTCCCCACCACAAGGCCAGGAACATCTACAATCAAAGCATCTACAATCCGTCTGATGCGTCGAACAAAGAGCCTGGAGGTATCTCAATTAGCACGAGCGCTAAGGATGGAAATGGAAATTGAAATGGCCCCTGCAGCATTTTGGTATTTCATTGTCTTTGGAGTTGCAGTTTACTGACTGAATCCACCACGGTGGATGCAGGTGCAAAAAAAACAAAAACTGGAGCGCTGGGGGAGGGAGAATCCAGAGGCGATCAACAATCTATTGATCCGCTCTGGCCAGCTGCTGCGCCAAAAGGCCCACAAATCTATTTAGCCAAATGAATTCAAAAAGCGCATGTCATTACTTTTTTCACATCCTTTATTTTTTTTGTCTAATTTAACTTTCATTCCTTGAGGTCTTGCAGGCAAACAGACTGCCAGACCCTTTCAGATGTCATCATTTCCACGTAGGTAAGTTTTATTTCATTCAGATGCTAGTACGGTAACTGATTAACCCCTAATCATTAGAGACGATACTGCACATTCTTAATACAACACAAATGTAGAATATAGTGGACTGACTTCATATTTCAAATGAGAGTGTTAATAAGACAAAAGGCTGATTGGAAATGATTTTAATTGTCGCTCCAATGAATGAGAAGCAACAAAGACTCTGAAGATTCTGAGATCTCTGTTTACAGAGTGATTTATATCCCGTAACGAAAGTGCAGTTCACTTAGAAATGACAACAGCTTTGATGAAGACTTGACTTCCATCATCCTCCTATCTGAACTCATCCATCTACAAATGCCGTTCTCTCCATCTGTAGTGCACATGTGGAAAAATTCTTTCCACAAGAATAGAAGCATTGGCCTACTTTCTATCATGTCTAGTGAATAAATGATAGAAATGATTTCACTGAATTGTCTACCAAGCAAAAAAAAAGGCCAACATTTTCTCTGTAAATATACACATTTTTTAAAATCCCTTTGAAACAGAAATGGGGAAGCTGCCCACCAAGTCACGACCCATTCAAAACAGCTCAGTGACCCAAAAGTGGGTCGCAACCCACCAGTTGAAACACGCTGACTTGTGCGCTAAAGTAGTCTGAAGCCGTCATGACTTTGAATCAAGTCCCACGGATTGTCAGTGAAATGACTCCGGTTGGTTGCTCAATGCTCAAGCCGACTGTAAACACTTTTTGGCAGAAGAACTGGGTGGATGAGACTTTTCACTGAACACCTCGAGAGGCCATAGATGCTTAATACACAGTCTTTAGATGGACAACGGGGGGGGCTCCTGATTTTTGGTTAAAGGGCCCAAAATTGCTTGTGGACCCCCTGGCAACAATGCAAGCTTACTTCTAATACCATGGTGCAACAAACACTGGAAGAACTCCTGGAAGAGGCAGCAGAACCAGGCCCAGGATTCAGAACCTCTCAGGTATGTGGTTCTCCACTGGTGGAGTCCCAGGACCAGCATTTATCCTTGTCACGAAGTCGCAACCAAAATGTATTCCACAATAAAAACTCTAGCCCACCCATCACCAGTTGGGACACAACGTCTTAGGTAACTAACTTCTTATCAAGGAACATCACACGGGTCACACTATAGGTAACACTATAAAAGAAAGGATAATGTACCATACAAGTCAAGCATTACTTGCTTTCTAAGGTCTCCAAACTGCATCGACTCTGACTGCTGGTGTGAATTGTAGCGCAGTGACGTGAGGTCGGCATCAATCTTACTCAAAGAGAAAGCGTGAGTGAGCACATTTCAAAGACGTCCTGCGACTGGACCGGACCGGACTTACCTGTCAGCCTTTGAACGTCGCTTCTGCGAACTCTTGGGTCTCCTCTCACAGCCCAGACACGCTGCTCCGCCGGGTCCGGTGACCCAGACTGACTCCAGCCCCTTGGACGACTTCTTAAAGGTGAACTCCACCGCCTCGCCCTCCCTCAGGCTGCGGAATCCCTCCATGTGCAGTTTGCTCTGGTCATGAAAGATGAGGCGTTCACTGGGTTGGATGATACTGGCAATTTTCTTTTTCAAGAAATGATACTACAAATGCTGTGGGGAGTGAGGGATATTAGTCTTGAAATGATATTTTTGGGTTTGGGTTTAAGTTCCTGGGTGAACAACATTGGCACAGATAGAAAAAAAAAGGACGATAGAAGATGAATTTACGGAGGTAGGGGGACGAGCAGAGAATGATATTGGCCAACAAAACATGTTTGCATCAGTGTAAAAAATAATGATTCTGTCATTCTGATAAAGTCAAACCCAGGGCTCAGCGCCATGGCTAAAAAGATTCACAGGATTATCGTCAAGCCAGAGAAAACACATCTTATTGTCTTATTGATTAAAATCACATAACAAACAGCATTTTCAAAACTAAAGACCCGGACCACCGTTCATGTGCATTCCCTCTTCCTTACTACTGAAATAAAACCTAACCTAATAAAAACCTAATAAAACCTTTACTATCAGTTGACAGAAGTGTTCATGATATTGAAAGAAAAGAAAGAAGAATCACCTCCAGAGCAGGACTGAAATGTTACAATTACGACATCAACTCAAGCTGATTTCAGTGACTGTGAGTCACCGACTTACTGACAGTTGCCTAAATCTGTGGGATTTCGATCTGTCACAGAATGAAAAGGTAAGCCTGATCACAGCTTGAAAGGCAATTTGACAGACCTTGGCTCTGTCAGTTTCAAAGCAGAGTAGCAGTATTACTGTCGGTGAAAAGAGACACATTTGACTCGCATCAAAACCCAGTGGGAGCCACACGGTTCAAAGTGAGAGGATCAGGTGAGAAAAGATTTCATCGACTTTCCTCGAACTGAAAACCAGTCTGCTTGTGTCTTTTCGGTTGGTTTTTAAAGGGGCTCCTCTTCTCGCCATTTCCAGATTGAATACACACATTTTGGTGTCTACTTCCAACAGCAAACAAAATGTATTTGGTGGGAAAACTCCCAGTTTAAGTCGTAAGAGCATTTCTGTCACTCAGCCCGAAGAAGTTGACTCCGCACTGTGATTGGCCAGCCAGGGCTCCTTCACACAAAGGCTGGCAGAAAACACTTTCAATGATGGACGGCTTAGATTTCGAGGTTGAAATCTCAGCAGCAACCCAGGTGCACAGCAATGCTAGCTAAAGAATCTCTCACTCTGTTCCTTTGAATCCAACCTCCGCAACCTCTTCACGTCGGAAGATTGAGTAGAAGGACGGCAGCAGGAAACCTGAGAGCAGCACCGCATGGGAGGTGCGACTGACACTCGTCGAGCTCCCCGACGCTTTAATGACTACATTACAGGAAACTGGGCTGGATGGCGAGAGCAATGAGCCATATTTTCTCGCCTTCACCCTCTAAACCTGGTTTTACAGGGGATTTCTTTGAACCCTGGACCCACGTTACAAGGTTTCATTGCATTTGGCATGTGAGGGGAGCCGCTCCATTAAAATTAACCAGTTAACCTCACTGTTATTTTACGGAAAAGCACATAATTTTTAACGTTTGAGTTCCGCCTTACATATTAAGCCATCAAACTTGATGGACGGATGTCCAAACCTTTAATCTGAAGCCATTAAACTTGAGCAGGCGAAGCTACGGTCTTTAGAGAACGGTTAAACTTGGGCTCAAAAATCAACATTCATTTCACGATATTGCCCCATGAGGACGTCCCCAGTCTCTTTCCTGTGGTCAGCTGTGGTCAGGGTGCCAGGACCCCCTCCTTGGCCTCACCTGGTGTACGAAGACGTCGAGCGGCTGCTCCAGAGCCACTCCGTCCCTGCTGCTCATGGACAGGAAGCCGAAGCCCATGCGCATGTTGAACCACTTGCAGACCCCGCTGCCCCTGGAAAGACCCTCCTCCGCCTCCTCGGGGCTCTGCACTCCACCACCTGCACAACACAAGGAGATGATGATGATGACGGTGATGATGATGATCATGATGATCATGATCATCATGATGATGATCATGATCATCATCATGATGATGATGATCATGATCATCATGATGATGAAGGCCTGGACATTCTACCAAAGCTGCAGCCTTCATAATGGTTTGAAGTGTAAGCGAATGCTCTCCTAAAGGACCGAAGGCCTGCAAAATGATTTGTCTGTAAAAACAATGTCACACTTCACTGACACCCAGTAGGTCTGACAGGGCCACCACTGCTGTTCTGTTTGCATGCCTTACAAACATGCAGAAGGTGCAACAAAGCATCCGTTAGAGCAGGAAAGATGAAGCCAAGCATGAGGAAGGTGGGCGAAAAATAGTCCACTTCATTATTATTATTATTATTATTGTTATTATTATTATTATTATTATTATTATTATTATTATTATTGTTATCAACCATGGAAGGCTGCTCCATCGGGTTGCGCGATGAAAAGAAAATAGCAAAAGTATCCTTTCAAAGAAAGACAAACACAGAAGAATGTAATTAGTCCACCTGAATGTGTCTTGAATGTATTTTTTCCCACAATCCTGCGTGTGAAGAACTTTTAAACGTGAGAAGAAAGTGTATCTTGTTCTTTCAAAAATGTTGTTTTCTATGGTATGTTGTAACACGTCTAATAAAAAGTGCTGACCCTGGTTGTGCAAACAAAGGTGACAGAATCAACAGGGCGGACAAAGAAAAAAAAATCAAATATCATTCATTTAAAACAAACATACATATACATATATATATATATATATACATAAATAATATATAGATAGATAGATATAGATACATATATCTATATATAGTATACATATACTGTATATAGATATATAGATATAAATATAGATATAGATATATACATATATATGTGTGTGTGTGTTTTTATCCAGAGAAAATCTTTCTTTTTCTATTTCATACGTTTTCCACATTTAAAATTAACTAATTTCATTTACATATAATTCATACATAATTCACATAATCATCCAATAAAACATTGACAGCGCATTAATAGACATGGATCAGGCCTCAGGATCAGTGAAACCACCCACAGCTCTGCCTGCCAGGATGCTTGAGCTTCCTTACTTTAATTTTTTGTAATTTCTTACCTTAATAAATCATGATGTGTGAAATGATATCATAGAGCCACTGAAGCACATGTAGCCCTATGCAACTTCTTTACATTCTTTCATTCTAATGTTTCACCAACAAAGGGATGCGTGCCCTTTGACACCTCCACATTGTGTTAACAAGACAACAGTCACTCAGTGCAGTTTCCTCAGAAACGAGAGAAAGAAAGACAAACAACACAGGAGGTGAAGAAGCTTCTTCCATACCTTCTGCCATGGCGAGGTCCTCCACAGCCTCCCACAGAAACAAGTCAGGCCGTCCCAAAGTATCAAACCAAATCAGTCGGACGCATGTTGGACACCCCGTCGTTTCCCCCTGCGTGTGTGTGTATGTGTCAGCCTGTGTGTGTGTGTGTTTAGTCCCTGCAGGAGAATGACTGGCCTCTCCCTGCTTCCTGCTCTCCTCCCGCTCAGCTTGCGGACCCCCCATTGACCCTCCTACCTCTGGGAACCCCCCCCACAACCCTCACGCCTGTGCTGTCATCACCAGGTTCAAGTCACGTGACAACAGCGCAGTGGAGGATAAATCACACATTCACAATCAATAAGAGAAGGAGCTGACGTCACCCAGAAATCAGCATTTTGGGGGAATTTCAGATATTCCGGTGTGAAAGTTGAGCGTTTAAAGTTGAACAACAATGTTATTTAAACAGTATCGACATATATATATATGTATATATATATACATATATACATACATACATAAATAAATTAATAATGATCAGTAAGGATTAGTTCCTTTAAAGAAATAGAAAAGAATAGAAGAATAATATATAACAAATGAGAAGAAAACAGTCAATTGCATGTTGTTAGCCGGTGTTGTGAATGGTTTTGTGTCCTAGCCTGAGTCAAAATGCAAAACAGTCCTTTTCAGAATATATCTCAATGCATTATAACAGTATTAGTGCACACTGCTGGTCACCAAGCTGTCATCTCATAACAGACTCCAATCCACTATAATAGCCACAAGCGTGTGTCATAGATGATGCTGGTGTTGTTGCCACCAGCTGCCGTCTCTCCACCGCCTTTTCTTCTAATTGTGACTCACACTAGTTTCAAACTGAGTTAAACCCAACACCATTGTCTAGCGTATCACCGCGGCCATTCACCTCCACCTGTTAGACTTTGCATTGTGTCGAGCCGGAGTCATCGGCTCAAACTAATTAATTGGTAATTAGTTGCTTTCAAGCTGCTGCATCGGGAACGCAAACCTACTGCTGAGTCACATAACTTTCTGTAAGACCAACACGCCCACACGCACACATGCTCTTGCATCAACCCCCACCGATGTAAGATGATAAGCTGAAGGCAGCAGGTGCCAATACTTCCAGTAAGAAGGAAAAAAAAAGGTGCGGTTTTATTTTTTGGTGTATTTGTTATTGAATTAGAGCCGATAGATCCCAACTGACTGAGTGCCGTCCACTCAGGGTCTCGCCTAATGTTACCGTGGAAATGAAAGAAGGCCAACCGGCTGCTGCACAACAATACAGGCCATCCTAAATTGACCCTGGACACTGAGAGTGGATTGTGGGAACAAAGCCTCGGCACGTGCTGGCTCTGCTGCCACCATCCAAATTGAACCATTGAAAAGAATTCAATTGAAAAAGATATTTAGACAGTTCTTATGTGAACCTTGCAAATATGTGAAATTACGTTTATATGAATAATTTCATAATTTTGGTCATAAGTGGATACAGATCTGGTGGCAGTAAATATTGTTGCTTCGGATGTTTGTGTTTAGATTTTGGTTATTTGTATATTTTTTGTTTGGTTTTGTTTTCAGCTTATTATTTTAGGAACTTTGGTGAATATTTTCAGCCACTTTGATTTGTAGTTATTGTAATCTCGTGTCTATTATTGTGAAGATCGCAGGAAGGAAACTAGTGGGGAAGAAAACTCATGTGAAACCTAATGGGGATTCTTATTAAGTAACCAAATCAACTGCATAATAAGAAACACGCGCCCTCACACAAGTGTTAAAGGCCTTGCTTATAAACTGCACTTGTAAAAGTTTGTCTTTGCAACACTTGCCATGTAAATGTTGATATATTTATACACAAACGCTCCCATTTGCCAGCGACGCCGAGGAGCCCTGAGCTTTTCAGAGGTGCAGAACAAGCGGCAGCCCCAGTGGGACGGCCTGTCAGCTCACCTTTCACCCCTGCTTCAGAGGGAAATCAATCAATAAGCCCAATCAATAACTAATCCATGGAGTGCTGCCATGTTGTGACAGATATCCCTCCCACAACAAGCCCCTTGGTAGGAGACGAGCTGCTGTCCGGGGGGGGCCAAGCAGGCAACAACGACACACTGGACCAAAGAAACACAACAATATGCTTTACAAAGTGAAACTTCAGCTGGTTGTTATTTGCTTGAGATGTGTGAGTCTCGGTCATTCTGAAAATAACACAGTGGGGCTTCAAAGACTGATTTGGTTGTAATGCTTTGGTTCATTTTCAATGATAATGAAAATTTGTGCAATGGGGGCATTAACTTGGTTGCAGTATGTTCATGTGTTCATCAGTGGTGACGCCAGGACTTGATGCAGCTAGTACTGTTGTCGTGTTGCAACTAGGTTTTGCTGCTCATTTCAAATAAAAGATAGCACGACTATGAATCTGACAGGATGAACAGCCAAATACATCACAAACTCAATGAACATAACCGAGTCATTGATTTTGTTAAAGTTTCACGACGCCCAGTAGGCCTACTACACACTGCAGCCACAGACAAGACGACGCTTAGCTATAAAGTAAGACAGGAACAAATTAAGCAAGCTAGCTGTCTATAATTCCTGGGCAGACTGCCTAGGCTGTTATCAACCAAACTCGATTTTGCCTCCTGTCGGCCACCATATGGTGCTGCTCAGCCCTTCTCCTGTCTTACCGTGGACGATTCTTCTTGAAGGAGCAGTTGGCTGGTGCCAGATGTTTCCACATTCTGTTCACTCCTTCGCCGTGTCTTGATTTTATTTTCTTGTTTCGTTACTTCTTTTTTTATTATTATTATTATGCACGCCCGCTATAGGCTGTAACTTGTCGACAGTCTGTCAGGCATTGTTCCCAAAGTTGTATTTCCCAACAGTCTTTCTTTCTGTATTTACCTACAGAAGCGAAGTTTGAGTTGTGCCGGTTAGCGCCACCACAAGGTTTGGACAATAAATGCATAAAGGTAAGATAAAGATAATTGACGCAAAAGCAATGTAAACATAAAAAAATATATATATTATTTTTGTTTTGTTTTCCGACAAGGCTGGCAACACGACCACAGAGATAATATGCTGTCTGCTGTGTCCCATTTTGGTCACAGAAGGAATGGATTTGTAAATAGCCTACAATCATTTTTGCCTCAAGAGGGCAGCACATGACCACATCACATCACAAACAGGGAACTTGCCTATTGTAAAGGCTATACCGTAGTTTCCAAGTTTACACCTTTTTTTTTTTTTTTTGAGAAAATTTTGTTTCGCCCTTCAATGCTTCAAGGAACTACAAACTGAGCTAACAACTATTAACACGAAAATGATCTTTCCCAATATTTAATTTATTATACCATTGCTGTTGGAGCTATTTGTCATTTTTGTAATATGTGATTATTTCGTTTTTTTGCTAGATTAATACACCTTCAGGTTGGTCGCAATATTCGGCATTATTTGAATTAATGTGAATACTTATTAATTATTTCATTTGAAAGGTATCTTAAAGCTCTGGCACTATATGTACACACACACACACACACACACACACACACACACACATATATATATATATATATATATATATATATATATATATATATATATATATATATATATATATATATATAAGCGTTGTCAAACGCTTTGTCCGTTTGTTTGCTCTTGTCCTTAATATATATGTATATATATAAATATGCTCTTATGTGTATACATATATATGTATATGCTCTTATGTGAATATATAGATATATAGATATATAGATATATAGATATGCAAACAAACTGACAAATACAAATGGCCACGACAATTGTATCACCCATGATTTATTATTTCATTTCATCCATTTTTAAACCCCTCTGGGCATCTTGGTGTTGCTTAGGTGTTGCTAAGCCAAGTCTTGTTCTCGCTATAACTCCAGCTTTGATACGCTCTGGCTGCCGTCCATGGTCCATTAGATCCTCATTACATTCTCATTCCCGAAGTGAATGTTCAGTCCTCACAACACCAGAAGCCGCTGAGGAAAGACCTGTAATTATTGGTTTTGGTGTGCATGGTGTACATGCAGGGCCCAACTATGACATCGTGACATATGACATAGTGGTTCTATGATTTCGTATCGAGCTCCTTTAAATGGACAAGGACAAGCAGAGGCTCTATTATTCTATTATGAATTCCCATTGCACACATGGGTGGATCACAGCCGGTATAATAGGGAACTCCAAAAGTGTATGATTAGAAGAGATCATTGAAAAGACCCTCGAGTGATTTAGAGTTGTTCTCACTGTGGAGCCGCAGCTAATTAGCCAGAAACGATAATGGAAACTGCAATCACAAAAGAAATATATTCGCTTTTCCACACAGACTATGGCGGCAATTTCAATCCAAAAGGCGGTAAATGCAGTATTTATCTTCCCCACTAGATGTCAGCTTAAGCATGCACATATTAAAATCAATGGCAAGTACAGATTCACACGCAATCCGAAGGAATATGTTTGCCTTGTGGGGAAAATGAAAAGATTAACGCTGCAATATTAAATTAACTTAATTAATGTCTAGTAATTTAGCACATTCTGAAGGCAAGCACTTGACGGCATGACGTCTTTACGTGTCGAGGGGAAAATGCATTATCATGTTCTGGTTTGCGATGTCTTCTCTCTCTTCATAATTACAGTATTTAATATACAGTAATTAAATTAGGTGGGTATTGTGAGAAGTTTACAACACAAACCTGTTCCATCAGTTAGATAAAGGCCTAATCCTAACACCTAACTCAAAACTGGAAAAACTACAAATTCTTTCTTTCGTTCATCATTTTAGATTTGAGCAGCGAGTCAAAGCAAATCTTGCTTATCATTTTTATTATTATTTATTATTGAACTCTCTGCTGGACTGCACACGCTTCAGATATGTATCTCCCCCCCCCCCCAAACGCCTCAGTCAGATTACGTTGAATGGCTGAATACACTGTCGTTGACTGTAGCGGCAGAATTGTTTTAACTGTTGGTTGGCTTCAAGGCGTGAGGGCTCGGTCTCAGCATGGACATACGAGAATACAAAAATAACTCCAAATGAATCACTGCACGATGCACTAAATGGAACAGAACCACCATTCTCGGAATGTAGGATCAGGCGATTTAGTAGAGCTCCCTTCCATTCCTCCATTTACTCTCTCACTCTCTCACTCCCTCACTTGTGGCATTAAATGCGCTGTATTTCCGGTCATGAATAACCCTGCTGCCGCTCTCCTGCTTTCACCACGGTAACACATATTCTTTTCTCTCCACTAGCCATGACCATGTAACTACACTAAATAAATAATGAAGAAGTAATAATAGAATTTTTTAAAAAAAAAAATTTTTTTTGCACACTATATGGGGATTTGGCACGATCACGGAGCTGACTGGTCACGTGTTATCTTTCGAGCGCTCTAACAGGAAGTAGACGAGCAGCGCGATACGCCGTCGGGTGGCACACAAAGGTCGATGTCGACTGGAAGCGTCGGCGTCGCTGCCGTCCGTTTCCGAAGAGAGCAGAGTTGTTCGGGCAGAGCAATCGAGGAATAAGCCGAGAAATGGGTCGCGGTGGTTGCAGGGCGCGAGCTGTCGACGCGTAACAGCGCGTCTGGTCCGTTTGAAGGGACGCGATTATGCGCACTGCAGCGGCCGTAGCCTCTTCCCCCCCGTCTGCACAGTTCTGCTCAGTTCACTGGAACCCATCGACTCCATCGATGGGTTTCAGTCGGCGCTGAGGCGCGTTCCCAACCCCCTCCAGAACCGGTGGCGTTGCAGCACCACGGACAGCGACCATGACGCGGCTCCGCAGGAAAGCGCTGGTGGCTCTTTTCCTCTTCACGCTCTTCATCTTCGGGGCCATGATGGGACTCAGGACGCTGAAGCCCAGCGACGGCTTCTCGGACCTGGCCCCCGGCATGGACTTCACCGGGGAGAGGTCCGAGAGGAGGAGGCTGGACGTGAAAGACTTGGCAGCGTCGCCGACTCAGTCCCACATGGGCGCCAGCGATACCAAGGTGGTCTTCACCCGTTCGGACCGGGACTACAGCATCTTCTACGACGTCCACATTTTCTACTACCTGTGGTACGGCTCTCCCAGCATGGACAGCAAGTACATCCACTGGGACCACGTCCTGGTGCCACACTGGGACCCCAAAATCGCGGCCAGCCATGCCCAGGGAAGGCACACGCCCCCGGAGGACATTGCTTCAAGTTTTTACCCAGAACTTGGACCCTACAGTTCCAGGGACCCGGCCGTGTTGGAATCCCACATGGCCCAGATTGAAGCAGCTGCAGCAGGTAGATATTGTGGCGACGTCGGACCTTGCTTGTTGTGTTAGGGGTTGTGTTGGCAACCCCAGTGGTGTAGAGGTCCCTGGGGAAGTGGGTATACCCTTAAATTCATACCCCCCCACCCCCTCACTTTTTAAGCAACCCATTGAGCAAAGGATAACATTCTGATGCACATCAGAGGGCATTGAGAAGTGGGTATACTCTTCATTTGTTCCTTTTTTTTTTTAAGCAAGTAGAGAACTGGGTATATGCAATGCTGATTGAAAAATAAGTGGGTGTACTCTGTTTAAGCGCATATACCCTGCACTACACCACTGGGCAACCCTACACAATCACAGCTACCTCAAAAATACCGCAAGGCAGCAACATTTTCTTTAATCATGTACATTTCATTTTAATTATGTTTAGTTAGGTTCTTCACTTTAAGAATTTTATAATGTAGTAAGTATCAGCTCATAGAAAATAATTACCAATAGGTGTGTTGTCATACTAGCAACTTGTTGTTGTTGAGGACCATGTCCATCCCTTTATGACCACATTGTGCCCACCAGCAGGCTAATGCACCATGTCCCAAAGCTGATAATGTCTCATACTGGTATCTTGAACATGACAATGAGTTCACTGTACTTAAATGGCCTCCACGGTCAACAGATCAATCCAATCGCACCTTTGGAGTGTGGTGGAATGGGAGACTTGCATCGTAGATGTGTCATGATATATCATGTCAATATGTTTCCAACACCTTGTTCAAAGTATGCTGTGAAGAATTTGGGCTACAACCTTTTACGAGACAGGTGTACCTAATAAAGTGGCCAGTGAGTACCACTGCATATCTTACCCATTCCATTGTGAACCTTCTCCCTGTTCTCTGGTGCTCCAGGGGTCCTGGTCTTGTCCTGGTATCCTCCCGGGGTGGCTGACGACCACGGGGAGCCTGCTGAAGACCTGGTTCCTGCTGTCATGGACGCAGCCCACAGACACAGCATCAAGGTAACTGGTGAGACAACGGGTATGTTTTTTTCCTTTCTGATGACTTGCAGAATGAATGGCATGTAAATGTTGAGAATACCACACTGCGCATCTTTGTAAAAGGCTGCATGGGTTCAGTAGTTTTGGATATGTTGATGACTGTATGGTTTTTCACAGAAGCATGTTTATTTTTATTTTTTTTATCATTTGTCAGGATGTAAAAACAGGATTTCAGGCAGAAAGAGATAAAGAAAACCAGCATACAGTATATGGTGTATGGGAATATGCTGCAATGTTCAATGCTTGGTATAGTTTGCTGCCGTCAGGTGCCTTGTTCCTATGAAGGTTCTGTTAGAGGAACCCATTAATACCTGCGCTAAGGCTAAATCCAATTAGAGAACCAGACACTTTCTTCATTGGACTACAGAGGTGCATCACTTTGTTGGCTAATTTTCATAAATATAATATAAGGTGTTTTTTGGACTCTTCTGCCACATTGCTTCATCTGAGTGTTAAGGTGTGGGATAGAATGCTGACACTTTGTATTATTCCCATGTACATGATGGAATAGCCAGTCTGTACTTGGGCGTTGATATCAAAAATAGCACTGATGAATAATTGACATGTTCCTTTTTTTCAACATAAGAACCTAGTAGCGTTTCTCCTTCCTACCTTGACAATACCGATATTGCATATAACGGTCCAAAGTGAAACTCCCTCCAAAAGAAAGCATTTTAAATTCTGTTTGACATTTTGCTTCTTAACGTTCATGCTTTTACATGTATATTATGCATCCAGTTAAGATGCCCTTTATTTGATGCCTCGCAGCTGTATTGCACGCCGGTCCGCAGTGGTCCCTGACTGCTGTGAAACTAGTGCACACCCTGAGGGTCCCAGTGACATCTTCACTTCCACTGTCCTGACCTCAAAACACAGCGTTTACACAGCGTCTGTTTGCTTGCAGGCCAGGCCGTTTGTTTTTATTTTTCCCAGCTCTGCCAAAAGCTACTTTTTAAGACCTCCAGTGCTTTGGGTATTTTTCTCCCCCTCCTCCTCCTCCCCGCTTCTTTAGGGTGCTGTCGGGTGGGGGGGGGAGGGGCGGCGGCGATGGGATGTGTCAGATATCATAAAGCCATAAGACGGCTGGACGCGCTTGAGTTGACAGAGGCCAAACAAGCTGAGCGCAGACTGTGGATTCAGCATTAAGAGGACAGAGGCCCGCCCCCCCCCCCTCCACACACACCCACACACACACACACACACCCAGTCTACTTGATGCTCCTTATATGGAAGTCTCAGACTTGAGAACTGGGTCTTCTCTGTGTGTCTGAGCCAGACTTACACAACAGTGTGTCTCTCACAGCTGACCTGAGGGCTAATGCTCCACTGTTTCAGTGCACCAGAGCCGCCGCTTACACAGCCAGGCTGAATTCTGTGTCTGTGAGCAGTCGCATGCGTGTGTGTTTGTGTGTGTGGGTGGGTGTCGGTATTTCCACAGTAAATCTCATAAAAGAGTGCCCCTCTGTGTCATTCGATATTGGGCTTTGGAAAAGCGCATGATTTTCTCGGTCAGCGCTCAAATGCAAAAAGAAAATATATAAGAAAAAAACAAGCAAAACAGGAAGAAAATGCGTCAAGTTCTGGCCTTGTTTTATGCTCGCATCCAAAGCAGACAGCTCTGTCTGTGCAAACAGTCTCACACATGAATGGCAGGAGGGCAGAAGCTCATCTATAATCCCCTCCAGCGCTCCCGTCCGCACTAATTAAGCTTAGATTGACCCTGTTTGCTCGCAGATACGTCAGGTTTTTTTGAAATCAGGAAAATACCACAAAGTTTTCCTCATTTCGTCATCGGCCCGAGTCTCTGGGAGGATCGAGGCTCGCACCGATTCGTTGTTTTCATGTACGAGCTGCAGGTGGAGCGTCCGCGCCGTCCGAGGTGTTGCTTGTGTAGTGACGGAGCCACACGCAATTATCACCTCGCTCGACGGCTCCCAACTCGTCAAAAGCACAGAGTCGGCGGTAATCGAAGCTTTAAAGGAAACTTTATTGCCTTAAAAAAATAAATGGTTAAAACAGGAGCGCGTTTGCCGGGCAGGTTTTTCATTTCGGTCAGCACTGGGTGCGAGGCTTCTTTCCTCTAAGTTGGTTCTGACTCAGGCCTGACTGTGTAGAACAGGGGTGACCAACACGGGGGCCCGCGGGCACCCGGTAGCCCCCCCCCACCCCAACGACCACATTAGTAGCCCGCAGGCCTGTTCTAAAAATAGCACAACTCATTGAGCTGCTTCTACGTTTCAGTTTTATCCAACCTTGTTAAAGGTATAGTGTGTAAAATCTGGCTTGATTTATGTTTTTTTTTTTTTTTATTAGTAAAAGCTTAACATGCTGCCTGTAAATGCAGTTTGTTAAGCTCTTATCAAAATAGAGATCATCAATCAAGCCAAATTTTACACTCTGGACCTTTGCGTCATAGTTGGTAACTATTGACTATTAATTAACATGATCAATGTCTTCACATAGACAAGTATCGTTATGAATAATAATATTCAGGAGAGCGTAGCAAGCTGGCTGCCCCTCGTGCGACTCGATACCCATGAAGTAGCTCTCCGGCTCAAAAAGGTTGGTGGCCCCTGGTGTTGAGTTTTGCATGGCTTCCTTCCACAGTCCAAAAAAAAAAACCCAACAACAAACAAAAACAAGAAAAAAAACTGGCTGAGTTTGCAAGTTCAAAGTGTCCAGCGGTGTTGGAGTGAGTGTGGTGTTTGTCGATGTCAGCCGTGTGATAAACTAGGCTAAAAACAGGCTCCGGGCTCTTCTCTGGGTGCACCCAGTGTCGGAACAAGCAGTGGCAGAACATGGATGGACATTACGTAAGTGCGAGTGTGTAGCGTTCAAACCGTGAAATGACTCACTTTTGTATCTTCCCTGGCTCTTAACTTTCAATGGGGAGTGAAAAAGAAAAAGAGCGAACGTGATACTAAAAAGCTGATTGGGTTTTTTTTCTTTTTCAGAGGACTTCGCCGAAAAGCTTATTCATTGACTCATCTAACCAAACAGTCCGGCTCTCAAATCACATTTCACTGGCGCGCACAGTGTCGCATCCTCCCTGCATCTCATTGGCGCACCACATGCTCACTGTGGCATCTGTGCATGGCACGCAAAGCCTTTCCTTTAACATCTGTCAGCAATTTGCAAAGCTTTTGCCCCTAAAGACATACAAGGTTGAGATGATGTGCGGGTGAGAATTAAATTCCCTTCAAGGTCAGGTTCACCAAAGGTCTGGTGACTGCAAAGTAAATAAATAGAGGCCTAGCGGACGCTTTCACTGTATATTTCACTATAGGCAGCATTGTGTGGGAGTGAAAGGGATCCATTTGCCAGAGAGATGTGGGAATGGCTTAGTTCTCTTGGCTAGTTGGTCTCAGTAGCAGCCCTTCCATTACCCCGGAAAAACTGGTCAGGACAACAGCTAAACTTGGAAAAACCTCTCAAATGTGGCCTAAAGGTTTTGATGCTCTCACGAGGTGGTTTTCCAGATGTATCCATATAGAGGAATATCGCAAAAGTGTCACGGAAACACTTTTCTCGCATGTACATGTCAGCGGGCGTGACGTTAACTTCAAGTGGAAATGGTGCGTTATGTTTGGACGGAGGAGGCGACGGAATATTTTTTACTCGTAATAAACAAAGAGAAAAATACAACAAGCATTCTTGACAGCGAACAAAATCTCGTCCTTATAAGTGCGGCTTATGCGTTTCGCACCATTCAATGGAAACACCTGCAAATCGCAATTGTACTTTGTCGAAATTTTACAAGCATCGCTTTTATTTTGGCAAAAACCGTCATGGAAACAAAGCTAGTGTCGGGCGGTAGGGGCCAGCAAGGTCTCCTCTGACGGCCTAGACGTTCTCAGAAAAGTTACTTTTTTCCAGTTAATATAATAATGACGTTACTCTCCGCAGTCTGTGTTCTTCGTTTCATATCATCCACTTGGCTGCGCTGCTTCCATTGCTGTATATTGCGGTAGAGTTTTTATCCAATCGCGTTTCAGCCGGCTTGTGTTGTCAGGTTCTATTGAAATCAGCCTGAGGCCTTCAGAATCAACATTGTGTGCTGTAAGTCGCGATAGCCAATCAGATCTCGAGTCTGCCATGCCAAGGTCAGCTAGTTGCACTTCAGCCTCACGCTGAACTGTGATTGGATAAGCACCCGTGAGAGCTGGAAAGACTTAACTAACCCTGTTCAGAAATTCACCTTGTCCTCCTTTAGCCACTTCATAAAGACAGTGAAGAGCAAAAACGCAAAACACAAACGCTGCGTGCAGAAATGCGCTTGCTCCAAACTGGGGGGGATTTAAGGCAACTCGAGGTGATCGAACAAAAACGCCTCGTCTGCCACGTCTGTGCATCGCACCTCGCCGGCATTCCGAGACCTCCGTCCAATCATGACTACTACTTCCAAGACCTGCCGCCAAACGCTTACCGTGTTGCCATGGAAACTGTTTATAGGGAGACCTTGCAGCCTCTTTTGAAAGATGGAGTGGGTGTCGAGCACTCAGTGTTTCCCGGCTCGACGGCTCTGTCAACACTTCACTGTTTGCTGCTTACCCGCAGCAGCAGCAGCAGGTCTTTTTTTTTTTTTTTTGCCTCCCCCACCCCCACTTTTTTTGTTGGTTTTTTCTGCGACCAGAGCAAACAGGCCCCGCATAGCTCTTCTTCCTGGATGACAGCAGTGCATCCATCACGCAGCCTTCAGCTGCTTGCCAGGGAGCGTAACACAGTGTTCTCTGAGAAATCACGCTCCAGGCCACAGCGGGGAGAAAGATGCTTTCTCCTGGTTGAATGTAATTCCCGCTGCCTCTGTGCCACACAAAGCTATTCTCACTTTCGAAACGCCAACAACGAAAACCACGCAATGTAGGTGGTGGTGGTGGTGGTGGTGGTGAGGGTGGCATTTTTACAATTATACGGACAAGCTTTTTTCCTACGCTTGCAAGCATTTTTTCGAGGCGGTACATAAATTCCCAGATTTTTTTGTTTTGTTTCATTTTTATTGTAGGAATGTGAAACGTCAACACAGAAATTCTGATCCAGATTAATCACATGAGAAAGATCTTGGAGCCGTGATGGAGCGACTGTGATGTATGATTTATGACACGTATGGTGTGTGTGTGTGTGTGTGTGCGTCACCACGTGTGGCTTCCTTCTGGGTCTACTGGAGAAAGATCTGTGAAATAATTTAGGTATGTGGCGCGTGTAATAATTCATCCGTCCATCCATTTTCTATACCCGCTTCTTCTGCGCTCAGGGTCACAGGGTGGCGGCTGCAGCCTATCTTCAGACTAAGGCGGCGGCGGAGCTGCCAGTTTATCGCAGGGCAGCGTAGGAAGACAAACAACCGTTCACATCACTCTCGCATTCCGACGGCCAATTCCCCTCGCATGGGCGTTTTTGGACCGTGGGAGGAAGCCCGACGCAGTGGCCATTTTCCCCTTTCGTTGCTCTTGTCCTTGATATCCAAACTCAACAAACAAAATCATCCATCCATCTATTTTTAATACCCGCTTCTTCCTGAGCTCAGGGTCTCAGGGGTCTGCTGGAGCCCCTCCCAGCTGTCACAGTGCAAAGGCAGGGTGACACCCTGGACGAGCTGCCGGTTTGCCGCAGGGCCACGCAGAAAAACAAACAGCCATTCGCACTCACATGCACACCTACGGACAATTCGGAGTTTCCAATTCACCTCATATGCATGTTTTTGGAGAGAACCCACGCAGACACAGGGAGGAGATGCAAGCTCCGCACAGAAAGGTCCCAGGCTGGAAATCAAACCCTCAACCTTCTTGCTGTGAGGCAGCAGTGCTAACCACTGCACAAAAGCTAATCAGAATTAATCAAAATCAAATCAAACGGCCCCTGAGGCACAGAGGAAGTGAATTTACGCTCGAGGCTATTGTCCACGTGAAGAATTGAACATTTTTGTTGATTTATTCTTCCATTGGCAAGCAAGCGAACAAACAACGGCTGCTGCCGCGTCTCTTGCCCTGGTTAAAAAAACTAAAAACATAATCCTTCCCGATGCTGCCCCCTGTGCTTGGTAGACCCATATATATAGATCACCTATTGTGCCCGAGCTATAAGATACCTTAAAAATAGAAGAATTAATAGGTAATTACATTAACTCAAATAATGCTAAATTTATGAAAATTTGAAATAAAATGAAATAATTAAACATTACAAAAACAACAAATAGCTCCAACACCTGAGAAGCTGGAGAGAACGCAGATAATGGGAGAACATTCAAACTCCACACAGAAAGGCCCAAGGCCTAGGCATCGAACCCACGGCCTTGTTCGACCACTGCCGCAACACGTCGCTCGAAAAACAGTTCAGATCCATCAAAAAGAAATCAAGTGACTGTGCTGACAGATCAGGGGACAATATGGGACGAGCCTGCGGGGACGGTGAGCATCTGCCTCTCTTGTCGTTAGCCCCCCCACGCCTTCCCCGTCCCGCACCTCAGCCCCCTCAGATCCATTTTGAAGAACTCCTCGGCGCACTGCAGGATGGAATTAATTTTCTTCTGCTCTTCGTCATCTCTTTTCTTCGATAGTCGTGGAAAAGCAGACAGTTTGTCCGACCTCTTCTCTCCTCAGAGACGGATGATTTTGGGATCAAGGCGGCTCTGATACTATTTTTAATCATCAATTTTGTGCTGTTTCATCAGCCGGGGGAAAGAGAGAGAGAAAGAGAGTGGGGCCGGGGGCGGGGGGGACGCACCAATGCCGGAATTTGACGAGTCTGGGTCAGTCTTCAAAAAGAAGCACCGGTGCATAAAAGCGCTGGCATTTTAGAGTTCAGACAATGTCCTGGAGACCTTTCTCGCAGCAGAAAGGTGGTTTGAAATAGCACACTTTCCAGTAACTGAACTCAAGGTTCTCTTCAACTCGGGTCACACAGTTCAGCTTTTGCCTCGGATAATAGTTCTGCCACTTTAAATACAAACAAAATTTGTTCCATGTAGAGTTTCAAAAACTTTTTGGAAAATTTGCAACAACAAAAAAAAGGTCTTTTAGCAATGCCTCTTCCCAAACACTGCTGTTGTTTCCTTCTACTTCTTCTCCTGTGTATATTCTGACCTCACACATATGTTTTTTTTTTATTCTCTGCTTGCATTAGCGTGCTGTTACACTTGAAAACAGACTTTGATATTTCTGCCAAAGTCTCGCGTGCCATGGTAACGCAGAGAAATGTACAAGATCTGTATCATCGTTGTCAGCGCAGTTCCTGCAGTTTGAGCTCGTACCAAAGCTTCTCTGATGTTTATTTCACCCTACGACATGCAAAAAAAAAAAAGACCTGCAGATGACTTGGAGATAGAAAAAAATGGAACTTACTTTATTTGCATAAGAAGTGGAAAAAGTTCTGAATTCTTGCTATGATGGTATGAACGCTGCTTCGTCCACAGAAATGTCTTTGGGCCGGGAAATATCCTGAAGCTGCGGCTCATCCGTGCTAGACTGCTGGAGGCTATTAGCTATCGTTACCATAAAATATCCAAACCTCCGGCACTGCACTTGCACCGCGGTTGATGATTTGAATTCCTTTTAGCAGCCTGTTGCCATTAATATCCAATGCATATTACTGAAAATTAGAGACTGGGGCCCAGCGATTACGCTGCAAAATGCTGAGTGGAGACTGAACGGCAATTATTGTTTCTTGCTCGCTACATGTAAGCGTCAACTTTGAAATGTATTCGTGGAGACAGGCGAGACAGTGATGTCTTCAAGTAAATGCTTTTAATTCTATGCATCGGCTCATTTTCTGGTCAGCAATGCAATAGTCAAGAAACCGTCGGCCAATGGGAGCCACTGTTCTGATGTTCCCCCGGCGACTGTTGCAGACAGTGAATGTCAATATTGTCATCGTAAAGGCCAAAGCCACTCCCTCTTTGTGACGTTATTTATTGTTCAGTCGTATTGTCCAAATTGTGTCAGCTCCACCACCTATTTAATCATCATTAAATATGCATAGAAATAAATGTAACCTAAAACCAACATTATGACATTATGTAGCCTTTTCACAGTAAACTGTTTCGAGTAAAACACGAGAGATGCAATTGCATGTTTCATATATATCTTATACATACATAATACTAAGTATTATATTATATATAATATATTTCTGCACACCTGTTCAAATGTAACGTTCTACAAATTATTAAATGACAAAAGCTGAATCCAGGTGTTAAACTACAGTGTTGCCATACCGACAAGTTACAAACAGATTTTGTTACAGAGTAATCAGCCAGAATCACACACACACACACACACACACACACACACACACACACACACACACACACACACACATCCACCTCTGTGCAATTGCTAGGCAACCATCATCATCACTGAAGTGCCAGAACTCAGCTATCTGCATCAGTTTCCATTTATTTTCATGATTTAATTATTTACTTATTGTTAAGGAGCACATCACATGCTGTTCTATCCATAAAGGACCGTGTGTAATCAAATGCGTCCCACTTATTCACCTTGTACGAAGCCTAATTATGGTTGAAACATCTTCATGTCAGATCAAAGAAGGGCCTGTGTGTTGAATCAGTGCTTTTATTGGTATCACAAGTTAAAAGGTTGTAAAAAAAAAAAAAAAAACACTGAAGAGTGACTGTGCATGGGTAATGTTCAATTGCCCCTGCATCGAAATAGCTCACCGGCCAATCACGGAGCGGCCACTCAATACATCCGTGGATGTGGTGAAGTTCAAAGCTGGCATCGGAATGGGGAAGAACGTGGCATTGTTGTTCATCTGAGTATTTCCCAAGCTGCTGCTCATCTATTGGACTCCCTTCACAATAGTCTCTGGGCTTTACAGAGAGCGGCCCTCAAAAAGAGGCAATACCTCATGAGTGGCAGTGGCGAGGAGGAAAATATTTGGCTGAGTCTATTCGTCGCTTGTTGCTCCCATCAGAAGCACTTACAGCTGTCTGTCCTTCGACGGCTCCCGAGAGCCTCAATGTCACGTTATTCCATCAGCTCCCGTTGCCGCTTCTGGTAACACAAGTCCAGTGTCCTTGGAGATTGTATCAGTGTACAGTATGTGTGAGGTCTGGTTCACTTGGTTGACTGGGGAAACTGCCCCAGCAGGATATCAGATGTTACTTAACTCTTGATCCTCTCAGTAGCAGTGACCTCTTCTTCTCTGTGCTGCTGCTATTCTTTCGGAGGCTGTGTTTTCCATGAAAGGCTCTCAACACACTTACGGAGTCTCGCGTACCTGCCGTCCAGCCGCTCGTGTAGCTCCTTCTTCATCGTCCGTGTCTCAGCACGGTATAACATAGTGTGGTGGTCAAGACGGCACCAAACGAGACCAAGTCATTATCAAGACTAGAGAGTATCGAGATCGAGACCGGACCAAGACATTTGGGGTTCAAGACCAAGACCAGACCAAGACTTTATATATCAAAGAAAAATAACAAAACAGAAAAGAAAAAAAATGAAATTCAAGTTTTCAACAATGGAACAGCAAAGTCTCTTTTCAGCAAGGTACCTTTGAATAAGTTTCTTTAACATTTTTCTGCTTTGCCAACTATTTTGAACCATTTAAAAAAAAAAACAGCTTTGCTTCATAAAATTCTAAATAACTTGTAATAAGGGGGCAGGGTGTCACTCTGGGTGTCACAAACAGAGCAGCTGGATTCTTTGCCATTATTATCTGTCATTGTAGTGTTGACTGAGTCTTGACTGGTCTTGATCAAAAATCCCCAGTTCATCCAGTCCGTGACCCAGACAAGACCCAGTAAAAATGCCTCCGAGTCTGAGGCGAGACAAGACGTCTGGAGACCACGACCAGTCTCCAGTACTTCAACACTAGTATAACAACATACTTTCCAAACAAGAATCAAGATCAGAGACATTCCAACATGTTTTATTATGTTCTCTTTATGTTCCATTCACTGATGAGCGTGTGGCGGGTCATGTTCCCATTCAAGATTTGCTGTTAGCATGAGACCCACTTTCACAGCAGCTTCTCCAAAAGAGGCGAACGGTGTTTGGGCAGAGGTTCTACGTCCTCCTACGAAAACAACTGCTAGTTCAGTTTTGTCTTCCAACCACAAATCCCTTCTCACTTTGGAGGATTCCTGCTGCAGCACCCTTTAACAAACTCACTTCCCTTTCTGATTGATGAACACTTCCCATAAGGTTGAACATTTTACTAGTTCAGTGTTCATATAGAAAAAGAAATGAATACTTTAGGACATCTAAGGTGGGTTCTCAGTGATATGTCAATCGGCAGTGTGCTCTCATGCAGAGTTTCTCAACTGGTGGGTCGCAAACCCAAAATTGGGTTGGGGAGCAATTCTGTTTGGGTCACGGCTTTGTGGGCAGGTTCGCTTGTTTGTTTTTTTTATAACTGATTTCAGAATATATATATTTATAAAGAAAATGTTGAGCATTTATTTTGCAGGACACACAATTCAATCATTTCCATCATTTATTGACTAGACATTATAGAAAGTAGGCTGGCATCTTTATTTTTGTGGACTAAATTTGCGTTGGCAAAGAAAAGTGGGTTCTGAGTTGCCACCAGTTGAGAAGCACTGCTGTAACGGGTCAATAAGTAGGCAACTCCATTGTCTAATGATGCGACATTTCTGTCAGTCGTGCTCATGACTCTGCATCACCACCCTTCTGTCAGCGTTTCACGTGTTAATATCTCCTGATGTGCCTGGCAGGTGGCGTTCCACATGCAGCCGTACAAAGGGCGGACGGACCAGAGCATGCATGACAACATCAAGTACATTATCGACAAGTGAGTGGCACTCCTCGCTCCTGCACTCCTGCACTGCTGCATTCCATTTGTTCCCCTTTAAACCACCACCGTGCTGAAACCGCCTAACCACTCACCAATCAGAAGGGCGGCTGCGAAGCATGAATGCGATATGCAAATACGAGCGGGGTGGTTGTTAAAAATAGATGTGTTCTTTTGCAATCTCACTCAAATGGATCGGCGGGTGACTTTTGTTCCGACTTCAACCGAGTTAAATGTTTTATTTTTGTCAGACCCAATCTGATTCTGTACGCTTCAAAAGTACGATGGTCCCCAAGAGCGTTGACAATCGCTTTCTGGTGAACTCGTGAGCCATCTGCACTATTTCGGCTGCTGTGTTCCAGCATCGCCCTGAGTTCAACGCAAAGCAGACGCTCTGTAGAACGCCAGGAGACGAGAACGCTCGTCTGGCTTCTCCAGGCTTTTCCCCTACCACAGCGTCGCCCGTGAGTTCATCTCTTTTGAAATATTGATGCATCCGGAGCCTTCAGGCAGCGTTTACAATGCGAGCTCCTTCTGAGCCACAATAGAACCAAGCGGTGCATCGGGTTAACTAAGACGCTGAATGACAAAAGGGCCAATTATTTCGCTCAAGAATGCAAGAAGACCAAAATGGAGCTTCACAAAAACAAGACGCTTTTCCTTGTTTACATGTTGTATGCGTCATGTTCTTATTGCCTTAAGGTGTAAATATCGCTTTGTTCATTTATTTGCACATTTTTTCGCAATCCATTGCAATCCAGCTTATAGTTGTGCTCCATTTATTTAGAAATAGAGATAGATGCACTGCCGTTCAAAGGTTTGTGGTCACAAACTCATTTCTGCACTGAACTCCATTACAACCAGTCACATGATATGAAACAGTGATCTTCAATGTTCTGTGATCATTATGAGTGCACGGAAATCAGTCAAGATGTCTCGAACCAGTATGGGAACATTTTAGTGTGCAAAATTCTGTGTGAGCACACTAACATTCGGCTGTTTTAAAGAGACTCAAATACGCAGTATCGATATGTACACATTTTAATTTTCATATTGATTCCTCCACCTTACTTTTCTCAGGTATGGAAAGCACGGCGCCTTCTACAGGTTCAGGTCCAACGCCGGCCGAGTCCTGCCCCTTTTCTATGTCTATGACTCCTACCTGATCCCCTCCGAGTCGTGGGCGGAGCTCTTGACGGCAAAAGGCTCCCACAGCATCAGGGGGACGCCGTACGACGCCCTCTTCATCGGCCTGATCGTGGAGGAGCGCCACAAGCACGACATCCAGGCGAGCGGCTTCGACGGCATCTACACCTACTTCGCCTCCAACGGTTTCTCATTTGGCTCATCGCACCAGAACTGGAGAGCCATCAAGACGTTCTGCGATGCCAACAACCTGCTCTTCATCCCCAGCGTGGGCCCTGGCTACGTGGACACGGCCGTGCGTCCGTGGAACAACCACAACACCCGTAACCGCGTGAACGGACGCTACTACGAGACGTCCCTGCAGGCGGCCTTGTCCGTGCGGCCGGAAATCGTCACCGTCACCTCCTTCAACCAATGGCACGAGGGCACACAGATCGAGAGGGCCGTACCCAAGAAAACCGCCACGCGCCTCTACCTGGATTACCAACCCAACCGACCCGACCACTTCCTGGAGCTCACGCGCCAGTGGGCCGAGAACTTCAACAAAGAGAAGGACAAATGGCTGATGTGAAGAACAGCAAAAATTACAGGATTCAATAAAAAAAAAAAAGACTCAAAGACCACCGACCCCTTTATTTCATCCACTTGCCTATTTCTCCTCAGCTCTAAGCACTTCTTGAGACATTTTCCTTCAGTGTTCACTGTTTGTAATCACTAACAATTTGTATGAGGTAATGCGTCGGCGTGCTAGGGGGTTATTCTCATGACGGACAGCTCGTCTTAGATTCCTGATTGCGATCCTGTTCAATATTTGCTTGTAACAAAGAAAGACGTCTGGCATTTATGTACAGTAAATCTGCTCTGAGTGGGTTTCTTTTTTTGTATTATGATTATTATGACTATTATTATTTTTCTTATGACCAAACACAATTGTCCGCTGTACTTATGGTTGGAAGGCATTAAAATGTGTGTATGTCGTTTGTGAACAATTGCTGTGGAATGAACATGCTCTTGAAATGGGAAAATGGCCAAAGTTAAGGGAAGAACTTTGGTTGGAGGAACCTCACACATCATGACAAGTTTAGGGAAGCCACTCAAGGTTTCTTACTCTTAAAAGTATTACGAGGAAATAAAACATTTCAGGTGAGCATGCTGTCAGAAGACTTTCTCCTTGATATTTCACAGGGACCAAAACCTCACATGCATTCAATCTGTATTTTTTTTTTTTTTTAAACCCATAAATAGTGTACACATAATACAGCAGAAGTGTGTCACATGCAAGCCAAGATTGCATTAAATACCTTTCAACCGAAAGATACCATGATCAAATGTAGCTCTTACATAGAGACCTTGTGCTCAAACTGTGAAATATCATCACAAGGTATTCAGGGCTGTGAAGGCACCTGGTAAATAAAACCTTTTCAGCAGAGGCTATAAGAAAGAGTACAAACTGAAGATGGAGGCAATGCTTAATAAATAAATTAGAAAGATCCTGATGTAATTCAGAAATTGTTGTTAAAATTCAAGCAAATCTAACAGATTTTTGTCTTACTCCGCATACGCTACTACAGCTTTAGCTCAATTAGATTGAATTTTTCCATCTGATATTGTAATTTGTTTTTTGTTTTTGTTTGCTTTTTTTCCTGAAACATAAGGTAATTAGTGCTTAAAGAAAGCTATAAAGATGAACATATTTTAGGCAAGATAGTTCTAATAAAAATAACTAATGATTTTTGGACAAAATATGTTAACGATTGTATTCCAGCCAGTTAATATGAAGCACAAAAGAGATTTCTTGAACCAACGATAACGAAAAACATGTTTCCGCCCGGTTTCGAACCGGGGACCTTTCGCGTGTGAGGCGAACGTGATAACCACTACACTACGGAAACCGATGGAGAAATGACACAAATATCGCTATATTAACATATTATTACTATTATTACTTTTATTATTATTATTACTTATTATTACTTATAAATATGGCTGCCTTCACAACCCTGATATTATTAATTCTACTCCGACAAGACGACTCGTATGTACACGGACTCAAACACAGACTAGCGTCGTTTCAGGCGGGGAACGTCCCGCCGCGCCATTTCGTCTTTTATACGCTGTCGTCAAATATTCTAAAATTACAAATTACGTAGACTTTAATTATATGTATATAAAATATCAGTTAAACTGTTCGACTAAACGAGACAACTCTGGTGAAGCAGCGCCACCTGTGGGCTTTAATGGTGAGAATCGACGACTCGACACGTTACAGATTACAGATCACATTACAACTCGACTGATCCCTTCTTACATGTTTTATAGATTATAATTTTTAATTTTAATATAATTTTTGTAAGTATTGAAATACTACGGAATTATGTTACATGTAATTTTTTCAAACTTTTTGACGAGTCAGCCACCATGGGTTCTAAAATTCGACAGAGGGGCCACAGCAGGAGCAGATGGATGGAGTGTTTTGGTGACCACCTCATAGAAGAAAAAGAAAATTATATCGTGGGATATGTTAGAAAACACGTGCTTTAATGTCAATTGAAAATGAACAAAAGCAAAGCTACAACAAAACATCTGTCTCTGAAGCCACATGGTATTTAGCTCTTTCTTGAAATGACTCTTAAAACTTATGACTTACTATTAATATAATTTCTTCAAGTTCGGCGGGCCAGATTAAAAAACATAACTTTGACGTGACATTTGTTTAAATGTAGACATATTTATCGTTCTACCCATCAACTTTTGAGTCTCCTGTGTGTTCTTTTCTGGTTCCACACATCTATATATTTTATTTTGGAGAAACCCTCCTTTGTGTGTTTTGTTGTCTGCAACGCAACGTTCAGCTGAAGTTCTTTCCTTTTTTTTTTGCACCAACAAATCACAAAATAAACAGATTAGTAAATAAACAGACCACTGAGATTTCCTCATAGAAATAACTAGAAAGAATGTAGAGCGGAGACCCAGTGATAAAAGAACAAAAGTTTATTATCGTGATCAATGAGGGGCTATGTAAAGTTGTTAAAGTGGGAGCTGGAGGGAGGGGCACGGCCTGTAAAACAACGTTACAACATACAAATAAAAAGATGTGGGCAGATAAAAAAACACAGTCGATCCTAATGGACGCTCGTAAGACAGGAATTTTCTCCCTCCCCTGTGCTCTTGGAGTCGCTTCCTGGTCGATTTAGAGCAGGCCCTGTCTCTTCAAATCCTCGTAGGTCTTTTTATTGACCACGTTGCCGCTGGAGTCCTCGTACTCCTCCTGGAAAAAACAACGCCAAAAAAAAAAAACACATGATGAGCTCAATCGTGTTGGTTAGCTCTTCTTCAACACTCAGGCACTCTTTTCCATTTGGTTTGCCAACAGTGGGACTGAATAAAGACAGGAGTCACTTGATGAAAAAACCAACAACTTCCATTCTATATCTGACCAGATGAAGTGACAAAACAAAAAAAAATAAAATAAAAAAGAAGAAAAAGGGCAGCAACGTTTTATCATCTGTGCCGCTCGGTGGATGTGGACTCACCTCTGTGTCAGGCTGCCACCGCTCCAAAGCCTTCTGGGACTTCAGCTTTGCCCACACTGAGAAACAAAGTCACACAAAACACTCCATTATCAGTGTCACTAGTGCTTGAGCTGTTTTTCTATCACATCAGTCTCTAACTTCATCTATCGATTAATCTATCTATCCATCTTTATCTATATCTATCTATCTATCTGCTGCCCCAGAGATGCTGCTGCAGCTCCACTCCTTCCTGTTTATGTACAGTGGTGGAAAACGGTGTTTGTACATCTCATGCATTTGTAATGTACACTGTGCGTACTATTGACTGATGTACTATTGCGCTACGAATCACTCTCGAGTCTCTGAGTGCCGTTCATTTTAGTGCAGTCAACAACATTCACCCACATACTGCACGTGCTCTGTTCCATTCAGCTCAGAGCTGGATGTTTTTTGAAGAACTACAATCATTTAGTTTTCTTATTTTGTGTTATTAACAATAAACAACTAATTAACTTCATTTTCTTTTGCATCTCTGAGTATATTCTCTTCTGTGTGTTACATTTAAAGAGGGGCTTCTTCTTGGAGGTAAAATCACTCCGAGCTACTTCACTCTGTGAAGAGTATGTGGGAAAAGAATCTCTGACGCGATAATAAACCTTGCTGTGATGAGTTTCTTCAGAGCAACACTATTCCACACATTTTACATGATGCGGGGTTCTTACGGGAGACGGCGTCCTCGATCTGCGTGACGTTGGCGAAGTGAGCCGTGTTGGGGATCCCCAGGCAGCGCATGCCGTGAGCGTGCCTCCATTCCTAATGGGAAACGACAAATGAGTCGCGCTGGTCAGGCACGACGGCCTTCAACAATGCAAAACAACAGCGCGTAATGACGGTGGGAAATTGACCACGTACTGCAAAGTGCCTCTGGAAGGCTTTGGGTCCCCTGTAGTTGTAGTTTCCACATATTTCACAGTTGTAGTTGATGTTGAGTCCGTGGAGTTTGTAGAGCCAGTATGGAATTGGCTGGAAGGGGGGGGGGAATGTATATTAATCAGTAGAAATGTTATCCAACAAGTGGATAAATATATAAAATCAAAGCAAAACTGATAAATATCTCTTGATAGACGGGTTAGTTCAACTCCTTTCCTGAACAAGAGCAACATAATTAGCCACTGGAGGTCTGCACAAACTGGATTCAGGGTTCAGTGTGTACTCTTTGGAGATTTCATTTGAACAAACAGCGACATTAAGTGGTAACATTTCAGACTGCAGCGTCTTTCGCTCTCTCCTTCCCCCTCCTGAACTTGCCAGTGCACTGCAGTGGCCCATGCACCCAAACCTGGATGCCAGGTCCACCTTCTTCTTTGTTGGTTTGTGTGACGATGCGAGCGTTCACCCTCATTACGCAACACACTGTCACATGAGAACCATTCTCTCACACTTTTATCAATGCAATCTAATGGATTGTAATGTATTTTATATTATATTATATTATATTATATAGTATTGCATTACATAACAGTTCAAACACCCTTATACTTGCCACTTTTAAAAACTTGTATTTTTGTAAAACTTGTATTGAACATCCACTTGCTAAATTCTCTATTTTCCGCTTTCTTCATTCCTTTGAATTTTACACATTGGACCTTTAAAAGAGGCTTAACTGAAGGCAGACTGGTGTGTGTGTGTGTGTGTGTGTGTGTGTGTGTGTGTGTGTGTGTGTGTGTGTGTGTGTGTGTGTGTGTGTGTGTGGTGTGTGTCCTCACCTTGCCATCCCAGCCCAGCGGCAGGTTCTTGGGGTTGTAGATGATCTCGTTGTCTTCGTCCTCGCTCTCACTCTCGCTCAGCTGCTCCTCCTCCTCTTCCTCGCGCTCCTCCCCGGTCCGGGCCTGCTTCCTCTGGACGTTTTCGTGAGTCAACTGCCTCTGCTCCTGAAAGCATCACACCGACGCGCCGTCATTAAGCCCATTCCGTCTGCATGTGACAGAGACGAGCTGTTAAAAAACGGCGACTCACCCCGAGGATCTCCACGTACTCATAGACTTGAGCCTCCAGGAAGCCAATTTCCTTGTTGCGCTCGGTGTCTCTGCCAAAAGTGACGCATGGAAGTCAGAATAAATCAGAAAGCGAAGAAAGCGTTTCGTCAGGAGGAAGAAAAAAAAACCCACGAACGCCCGACTTACTTTTTGGGGCCTTTGGCTTTGGGGTTCTTGGCGAAGAGCGAGGGGTCCAGGGACTCCAGGGATTTGCCTTTGGTGCTGAAGAGTCGCTGAGCTCTCTCCTCCAGGGTCCTGCACAACACAGGAGACAAGGCAGCCAATCAGCTGACGGCTCTCCCGCGAGAGTCGCTCTCAACTTTGAGGCTTTTATTTTGCAAAAACCAGAAGTGAAACCCAGCTACTGTGGAAACTGAAAAAAGCCAAAAATGTAAGTTGTTTAAAATTTTATCCGAGACAATTGTCAGTAGCCGGGGGGAAAAAAAAAAAAAAAAAAAACACGATTCCCTGGAAAATTGCACTGTCTTGAGAGCAACACAGAGGCTGTTGGCGCTCGTAGTGTGAGAGACAGGAAGGTCTTTGGATAAAAACCACAAGCTCTTCATCTCTAATCAGCCTTCCATTCACTGGACAGCCAACTTCACAAGAAAACAGTTTTAAAGCTCCAGCATGGCAGCGTCCTTACCCTCCGCATTTCAGTCCCAAAGCCATGAGGGCCGACTTCAATCTGTCAAGACCCAAGGAAGCCAACTCCTGAGTGGGGGGGGAGAGAAATTTAAGACATTACAAAACAAGCGTGGCAAATATTTTACAGTTTATATTATTATATTGATTACATTTTAGATGACTCTTTATGTCAATTTGTGTAAAAGAATACAAAGAGCAGTGGAAGAAAGTTTTCAGACACTCCTCAATCCCCCTTATTGCCATTAAATATAGGCCAGATGCATTTTTTTGGGGTGTTGAAACGTTTGGCTGCATCAGAGGCACACAAACAAACAAACTGAAATTATTTTAAAAGACAAAAAAGAAAGCCAAAATTCTTGTACACTGGATGTTTCTTGCTGAAACATCAGATGTAGGTACATCAGTGCTGTACATAACAGTGTTTGTGCAGCATTTGGGTAAATATTGGTGGCTGCACTCAAATAAACTGCACTCAGAGACTTAAGACTGATTTTTAGGGCAATACAGTACTTGTTTTTCTTTTGTCCGTCACTTTGTTTATTATAAGAGATTAATTCTAATCTTGACATTTTTATTCCAGGAGATTTCAACTTTCCTACCTTCCTGCTTTTGTGCATTTCAATTTCTGTATTTCCTCACAAAATGAACACTTCTCCATAAACCAAGTGACGCTTTACCTCCCAGGAAGAGAAAGCAGAGAGGTCCAGATGAGCTCCTGCGTGCGTCAAAGCGCTACTCGTCTCTTTCTGCACAAAGAAATTAAAGAAATGACGTCAAATCAGCTGGAGACAAAAGCACGGACGTCAAAAGGGAGGGCAGGCGTGAGAACTCACAGGCCAGCCTGGGAAGTTGCCGATGTCCCATTTCTTCTCAAAGTCGGTGAGCACTTTGTTGTAGAGCTCGTTCTGGTCCAGCAGCGGCTTGACTCGGTCCGTGTAGTCCTGCAGGTACTCCAGCAGCATCTCCAGGTACCTGCATACACCAGCGCATCGTCCCTCGTCAGTGAAATGGTACGTGGCTTTTGGTTTTAGTATGTAAAAAAACAACAAAAAACAATCCATTCCAAGCTGCTGCTGGTTCAAACCTTTTGTATTCAGCATTCTTTCGGTCCTTGGAGATGTCAAACAGCTGGTCGAACGAGGACAGGTAGGCGATGTATTCGACTTTCTGAAGGGGAGAAGAACAGACTGCAATCAGAGGAAAGCACGACGCTGCTTTTAAGTGGCAGCGCAGACTTAAATGATGGGTAACGACCTCGATGCCCTTCAGGTTGATGTACTTCAGGTAGCAGTCGTGCAGGTCCAGGTAGCGGCCGTATCCTTCCTCGTCCGTGAACTCCACCAAGTCTGTGAGGAAACACACACACACACACACACATTGCTCAAGAGCGTCACACTCATTAAGATATCTTAACAAAGGTTTGCAATAAAACGGGACCCACTCTGAGCCTCCTCGCTGGGGTTCTCCCTGGCTTTCATCAACTCCTCAAACTCTGCAGACATTGGAATGGAAATCTGCAAGAAACACATGACAGAAACAATGTGACTGGTCGTTTAGAGGCTTTCCAGTTTGTTTGTTTGGACCGCGTACGAGGGCCGAGTTTACCGACCTCATTGGGGTGCTTTCTGTGGAATTCCTTAATCTGCTTTAGTCTGTTGTAGAACTCTGCAAACTCATTTGGTCCGGATATGGCAGCAAGTTCGTCTTTCCTCATTCTATCACCAAGAGAAACGGTTGGTTTGTTTTACTTCTCAACTATAAACACATTACAATTTAGTTCTTTATGGCAACAACACAGAAGTTGATTTGCTGATATGAGAGGTTGTCAAAGAACTGGACTGTGTGACTTACCCATCTTTGTCATCATAGGAGTCTCTCAGATTTGCGCTGACATCCATATACCGCTGATGGAGAAAACAGACATCATTCTTGTATTGTACAACTAATGAAGACAACGGACTTGCTGAGCTTGTTATACAAATAAAGAAAAGAACTGTAGAGATACACCACCAGTCAAAAGTTTGGACACACAATCTAATGCACTGGTTTTTTGTTATCTTTCCAACTTTCTACACTGCAGACAGATAGTGGAGACATCAAATATATGAGCAAGATATATGTAATTATGCAGCAAAGAAAAACACGTTCAATATCTCTAAATATGTTTTTAATGAAAGGTGGCTATTTTGAAGAATTTAAATATAAAACGTCTTAAGACTTATTTTACACGTTTATTGTTTCCTACGTAATTGATGCCTCCAGTGGCAAACTGCATTGTCAATAGTTATGAGAATAAAAGAAAAGACATTAAATTCATAGGGTGTGTCCAATATTTTAACTCGTAGTGTACATTGTGTTTTGTCGTTCATGTAAGAGGCTGTATTTTAATTTCCATACATTGGTTTAAATCGGCAATATGTTGACTCGAAACTGAGCACTGACAACTAAACAAAGCTAACACATACAGGTGCTACCGTGCACTAAACGAATGAAAAACACTTACGTCCAACATCGCTCTCGTTCGGTGGTCTGAGTTAATCTGTTCCCGCAACTGCCAGAGAAAGTAAAATATAAATCAATCCGTGAGTGTGTTTTCACAAGTAAAATGGTTAATTCATTGGTACGTCGCCGGTTACTTAGCAATGCTATCACATAACTATCGTCTCACCGTGGACTTTTTGTGCAACATTTCTTTTGTCTTGGCGTCCATTAACCTCTCTTTCTCTTCGTGATAGCGACGCTGCTGCTCTAATATAGTCTCCATGACTCGGAACAATCACCTCCCAATGTTTGAATGAAGAAAATTGATGCTTCTGAATAGCTAGCTTAAAAAAACAATCACGGATCACCCGCCGTTAGCGGCTAGGTTGTTTTTCAATGGCGCATGCTGAACGTTGCACTTCCGTTCCGTCCGTTGTAACTGACCGGGTAGAAACACAGAGGGATCAATGAAATGTTCTGCCTGGCGATGCGAAACCCATCTGCAAATCTGAGCAATCGTGTTTACGACGATGGCAGCCCTGCAATGACTTAGTTCGAGTAGTTTGAGTGAGGCAGGAAGGAAAATCTGTGGAAAAAATGTGGCTTGATTTGGTTGTAAATCAAGTATAGAAGACATTCCTTCTTCCCGAGGTATTTCCCCACTATCACACATGATTACCCACTGGTATCAAATAAATTCAGAAAAAAAACCCTTGAATGATCTAATCTCGGGGTATCCTTGATTGTATACAACCCATGAGTAAGTCACCATGCGCAAGTCACCATGCATTGAACATCCCACAAAGTGTCCGTTTACTTGCGTTTAGTCAACTGGAAACTAATTCCCGACACGCACTAAATATTTGATGATTGATTACGGGGGATAGTTTGACGCTATGTTTAAATTTATCAACACGTAGAGGATATCATAATTGATTTCACAAGTCATTTGCATCGCCTTTGTTGTCGACACGACAGACACACACTCTCCTCGACTAAGCGAGTGAACGTGGATGCGCGTAGGCTCGCGCGCGCGAATGCGATCGGGATCGTCAAGTGTCTGTAAACAACGGAAAACGTCCAAAAGTGAACGACGCATCAGTACTTGACAATGAAAAAGGGTATCGCAAAAGTGAAACCTTCGGGTTTCTAGTTAATACCATCGGTTATATGTAATATTTTTAACAAGGAAAATTACAGAATTTATTTATTTATTTATTTGTTTTACCGCGTAGGGTAGATATTTAATGCCCTTTTGTCTTAATAAGAAGTGTAACTTCAAAGCACTTTAATTTTGGAAGTCATGGCAATTGCTGATATGGGTATGCTCCTGTCTAGAGACAGAGATGGTACCAGGCCAACATTTGCTGAGTAGTCTTTCTTTCTTTCTTTCTTTCTTTCCTTCTTTCAATTTCTAATGAAACATTTATCTGTTTGTCTGTTTGCTTCTTGCAAAGAAGAGATGGGACTGTGATAATAAATTAAGTAATAATGGTTACAACTAGTTTCTTGCCCTTCAGGACTCATCTGGTCTGGATGAGCAATTTACGTGATTTTTGAGGTGGACAAATGAATACAATAAAAGCCGAGACACAAATTTGTTTTCAGACTTCAATAAAAACTGAGAAATGCACAAAATGACTCCAGTCTGAAACACTATTGCACTGTTGAACAACCGGCACAACTGTATATTTACCCATTTGTTTGCATTGTGCAAATAGTTTTAGCATAACTGTGGTTTGAAATAAAGAAAAGGATGTGTCGTAAAGTCAAAAGAACTAGCCTGGGGTGACATACTGCAACTACTACTCCTACTACAACAACAACTACTACTACTACGACTTTTACCACTGCTACTCCTACTAATAACAATAATCATCATAATAATGATACTCCCTGGACAAGTCGCCAGTTCATCACAGGGCCACAAAGAGACAAACAAAGACAAACAACCATTAGCACTCACACACCCACACACACACACCCACACACACACACACACACACACACAAAAAAAGGTTCCCAATTCAACCATGCATGTTTTTGGACTGTGGGAGGAAGTCGGAGAAACTGGAGAAAATCCATGCAGACACAGGGATAACATGCAAACTCCACACAGAAGCCTCAGGCTTCCTTAACGGCTAAGTGTGTACTATTTGGAGATTTTGAGAAGAAACAGACATCAGGTGGTTACATTTTAGATTGCAGCGTCTTTGACTCTCTGTCCCCCTCCTGAGCTTACCTGTGAGCTACCATGGGCAGCAAACCTGTGTACTTCGCCCATCTTCTTCTTCATTGTTTTTTTTGATAATAATAATAATAATAATAATAATAATAATAATAATAATAATAATAATAATAATAATAATAATAATAATAATAATTGTATCATCATCATTTAACAACCATATAATAGTCGTATTAAATTTGTAACTCTCGTCTCTGCTTTTATTTTGAAAGTCGCCGCCGGAAACGTAGCGTGTGAGCGGCGCAGCAAGCTCTCGGCAGCGGCGGTGGCGGTGCTTCGGCCCATCCAGTCAGACAGACAGACTTAGCGGCGGAGCGGGAGCAGCGAGCCCGGGGGAGCCTGTGTGACTCGATACGGAATAAAACATTGGACACTACAGCACATTTCTGCCGGTGCAGCGCGTCCAGTCTGCTCATAAAGGTAGGCCGGTCGCATTACTCTCGGAAAAAGCAACTCTTGGGAACCTACGAGGTGGGGGTTTAACGCGTTATCTTCTTGAAGGGGGAAGGGGGCGGCGGTGGTGGTGGTTGGTGGAGGGAGGGAGTGGGGTGGGTTGGGGGCACCTTTTGTGCCGAGCGGATTCGGCGACGGGTCAAGCTGGAGAGCTCGGACAACCGGACACCACCGCCAACGTCGGTTCCGTCGAGCTCAGCGTCGTTTACCGTCCGCACCAAGGTGTCTCTGGACCCACCGAGGCACACCGACTGTGGAGTCGTGGAGCAGCCGAGAGACGGTGGTGGTAGTGGGTCACCGGGGTGGTGGTGGTGGTGGGGGAGGGGGGGGGGGGTCGGTTCTCCCAACTTGGCTTCGACGTATTATAGCGTTTTTATTGTGACGCAGTTTTTTTTTTCTCTCTCAGCGTGAACTTACTTTACAAAGAGATGCTTTTTTTGAGGGGTGGGGGGAGAGCGCGCGATTGAATTCAGCAGCAGTCGTCCGTCGTGCTCCACTCGCTGCACCTACGACTGATAAAATGGAAACTTGTGAAATTGGCTCGACAAATTGTCTCGACAACCTTCTGCCCGTGAAAACACAACACAGTCCATACTCTCTCTCTCTCTCTCTCTCTCTCTCTCTCTCTCTCCCCCCCCCCCAAACGGCGTGGACGCTATCGAGGGTCCTTTTTTTGTTCATTAAGTAAAACGAATTGAAAATTAAACAATAGTAATCAGTCTTAACAACGTCGTTCCCCAATTTGGGATCAATAAAGTACATAGATTCCAGGCATGGGCAAACTACGGCCCGGGGTCTATATGCGGCCCGTTAATCTTTTTTTTATCCGGCCTTCCGAACTTGAAGAAATCATATTAATAGTAAGTTAGTAATAATATAGTTTTATTTCATCCATTTTTCCCCTGTAGTGTTTTCAGAGTCATTTCAATAAACCGCTAAACACCGTGGGGCTTCGAAGACAATGATTTTGTTGGAGCTTTGCTTTTGTTTCATTTTCATTTGACATTATTGCAGGGTTTCTTTGGTTTTTTTTTATGTTCCCCCCCCCCCCCCCCCATGAGGTGGCTCACCAAAACAGTCCATCAGTCTTCTCCTGCTCCAGCCCCCTCGCTCACATTTTAGAGCCCATTGTGGCCGCACCAGTCAAATTGTTCGCTCACCATGCTGTAGAGGATGTTTGTCAATTTTTAGTAAAACAAATTGAAATTTCGTAATCGTAATTGGTATAATTGCGTTGTTTTCTAATTTGGGATCAATAATGTAAATTTATTCTAGTCTATAATGCCATAGTAATGTCCCTGATGTCTGTAAATCGATTGGACGTTGCTTTTCCACCCCCACCCCCACCCCCACCCCCAGACATTTGAAGCCTTATCTTACCTGCTAGTTATGGCTAAAGTGTTTTCACAGTTACACACCCGGAGCGAGCAAAAGTAGAAAACACATCTGCTCAATAACTCGGAACGCGAGGAAGATTCACTGCCCTGTCTGCCATTCCCAGCGCGTTTGCCCCATCACCTGACAACTTGAACGCATCATTGGCTAATATCTGCCCTGAAAGCGTCTCCCTCTCTCTCTCACACACACACACACACACACACACACACACGCACACACGCACACACACAAAGCCTTTTTACTACGAAGAAGACTGAGTAAAACGCCTTCGGAGTGGCACTGTATCTCAAAGAGCTCGGATTCTGCTGACCGGTATCTATGACAAGCTGTGAAATGAAGACGGTTTGTTTTCGTGAAATGACCCAAAGGAGACTTTTATTCATCAACGTGTTTCCTGCCATATTCTGAAGTTTGAGGAACATCGAGCAAACGGCTTGAGCGTGAGAGGGTTTTAAAAAATAAATGCTACCAGAATAGATTTGGACAGCTGTTTTCACTGCTGTGAGGTTACAATCAGAGAGTTAGCGCCCGTGTTCGTGTGTGTGTCAAATATCATGAGGTCTGGACCACATCTAGCGTGTCAAAAGTGTTCAAGGAGGAGGACGGTGACGTCGGGATCTTTGAAGTGATACCTCGGTGTCAACAAACCTAATTATCCCCCCCGTATCATCCCGACGCCCAATACGGCTTAATTGCATTAGATAACCGCCGTGCTGCAGCCGTTTGTCAAATGTCAGCATCCGAGTCGGCTCGCCAACAACCCCGCTGTCATGTTTATCGAACAATCTGTCCCATACACCCCCCCCCCAAACATCTTGTCCAATGTGATTTTCATCCAGCAGCCGCATGCAGCAGCAGCAGCAAGAAATGCCCTCGCACTCATTCATCTGTATCATGCATTTTTCATACCGGAGAGAGGAATGTAAATAGAGGCATTCACCTTGAGTTTCACTCTCACTCACACACACCCGAGCGAGCTCGCACGCTCGTACGCACGCACGCTCGTACGCACGCACGCTCGTACGCACGCTCGTACGCACGCACGCACGCACTCAGAGGGCGACGATGGAGGATGTTGATTGAGTGAACGTGACCTTGGCGCCGTCGTTTCCTTCGCTGACGCGAGAGGCTGTTGATCACGAGCAGATGTTCAGTTTGTCCGATTCTGAGGGTCGTCAGGATCTGAGGTCCCCCACCCCCACTCTCTGGGAACGGTGTGCGAAATATAGCCAAGCAAATATTTTAAGGGGGCGAAAGAAGCTGCAATCTTAAATGGAACCACCTGATGTTTCTTCTCAAAATCTCCAAATAGTACACATTTTACCTTTAATAAGCCCTAAATAGCGACACCGTGGTACAGTGGTTAGTGCTGCTGCCTCACAGCAAGAAGGTCGTGGGTACGATTCCCGGCCTGCAGTCTTTCTGCGTGGAGTTTGCCTCTTCTCCCTGTGTCTGCGTGGGTTCTCAGGCTTCCTCCCACATGGTGAATTGGAAACTCCAAATTGTCAAGATGCGAGTGCGAATGTTTGTTTGTCTCTATGTGCAGGGTGCAACCCTGCCTTCACCCTATGACTCTGAGCTCAGGAAGAAGCGGGTACTGGAAATGGATTGTCACTAAAATGCCTTTTAGATCCTGTCTAATATTAATTTTGTGTGTCCTGTGTGCAACAATCAGGGACCCCACCACCCCACAAATATTGACGGGTATTTCGCACACTGGTCGGGAGTGTTATTGCAGTGACTTGCGGTCACCCCCATCCAGGAAGAGTAAACGGCAATCTCTCTCTTTCATATGATCCTTAATGTGTCTGTGATCTGTGTTAACCACTGCGCCACCGTGTCGGCCACAACAGAATCTGTGTCTTCAAAGCCCCACAGTTTAGCTCTTCATTGAAATGACTCTTAAAACACACAGCTTTTTAAAAATTATTTACTTACTATCAATATAATTTCTTCAAGTTTGACAGGCCGGATTAAAAAGCTTAACCGGCCGCATGTGGCCCCCAGGCCACAGTTTGCCCATGGCTTTCTAGAACTGTTATTTTGCTAAATTGATTTTGCCAACACTTTCTAACATCCAAATCCTCTTACTGAGCCTCCAGGAAGGGTTCCCTAGTCCTTTGCCTATCCCACTATTGAGAACCCACTCATCCCTCTCTGGTTTCTTGGAGGCCACTGAAACCACTCTTCACTTAGTGACGACGTCCCCCAGCCAAGTGTCCCAGCCCCTCCCTGTGAGACCGCTTTCCCATTCCAGATGTGGAATCAGCATCTCTCACAGCAGGAATCCAAAACCAAGCTTTTTTTTTTTTTTTTTTTAATGGGAGACCATAAACATAGGACTAAATGTGCTATTTCTTTGAGCGCAAATTGTGTGAGGCTGCTCCACAAGATTAAAAAAAAAAATTCTGTGAAAATTTATGTTCATTTTATTCAAATGAAGCCTTAATTTATTACTTAAGCCTTTCAGAAGTTTTAATACCCAAAGTTGTGGATTTTGTTAAAGGCCTCTGTTTTAAGCATAATGCTGGGGTTTTAATTTTTTACTTAGCATTAAAATTGAATTAAATCAAGATTTTCTTTGGAGGCATTCCTTAATAAAATAAGAGTCCCACATGAGATTAGGTTGTAGATTACCGGTACACACATCGCACCTGCAATGTGGGACAGTTGCTCAGACGTAATGAGCCGTAGAAAACAGAACGCGTTTTCAAGGCTCATTTGAGCAGCGTAAGCAGAATGTGTCGTGTTTACAGTCGAAACCCCTTTTCCAATATTTGAGTTTTTAGTTTTTTAATTAGCATCAAAATATGAAAAAAAACGTTTTTGTGACTATTTTTGTAACTTTTCTTGTAGTATTTTCTATGTGACAGCCTTTTGTTGCAACAATTACCGATCAAACCGCAGGAATATATTAAGTCTGTTAGCCTCTGAACGGTCTAATTGCCTCCACTGCAGTGTGAAAAATAAAGATGAAAGATGGTGAACGGCTTCTGAAAGTGAAGCCAGGGAGTGTTTTATGGGTTCTGCCAGCAGCATTTTGCATCAACCTCAACCTTAAAGTTAGTAAATTGGACATTGGCCAAATTAGAAATTCGGAGGTGGCTGCACAGATTCTGGCTTCATGTATGGAAATACAAACACCTGCCCTGGATGATTGTGCTCTGTCGAGTATACTGCGCAGAAGTGCAAACTTTTCATCCATTTTTTGATGTGTGAATGATGACAATAGGGCTTTTCAATGAGAAAAAAAAGCCTTTTAATGCCTTTCAGCCTTTAATGGGTTTTCTTTCATTTTCATGACTGTTGCAGATTGTCACTCAAGGCCTCAAAACTATGAATGAACACGTGGGATTTTAGATGATGTCCTCAGTGTGTATCTACAGTGTAGACAGTAGTAAAGATAAAGAAGAAACAGGTGTATCCAAACTTTTGACTGGTAGTATGTATGATAAATATTTAAAACATCCAAACCAATGCAAGTTTCATCATATGAGCCATTTCTCAATTTTTTTTTTGATATTTTAATTCAAATGCGATGCTGTCAAAAAGTCCAGGAGAACCTACGTGGACATCTCCACATTTTTGTGTTTGCAATGTCTCTGTGCTCCCTGGTGCGTCGCCATGCAGAGGAGATTCCATCAGTCTTTTACCTGACTAATACGTTTGACAGAAGCGCCATAGCCTCGAGCGCTTACATAAGCAAAGTATCAGAGCCTAATCTGCGTTTATCATCACATTTGATGGGTTGGTCCTCTTGGATGTGTTTGTTTCCTATCATCACTACAGCCTGTTGTGTGTTGTATCATGAAAAACGACAAGGAAAAGGCAACATTTATTATTGAAAAAAAAAAAAAGTTGCTTGTGAAATTAACGCTGAGGTCTCGTGTTGTACGCAGACTCCAGGGTGTCTCTCGTGGCGTTTGTGCTAATGTGACCTGAGCTCAGATACTGGAAAAGTCAGAAGTGATGGACGAGGAATAACATCAGGTCTTTGTGTGCCTGAGAGCGGTGGTGACGGAGCTCAGGGGAAAGGATGAATGACAGCGAACACATTTGCCTCACAGTTGGTGACTTGTCCACCTGTGTGCATCTTGATTTACTTGATTTGCCACCTTAAAGTCTGTTATTAAACCGTCACACTCCACATTCACCACCTCTGGTTGCTTGAATGTGGGGTTCTCTGAGTCGTACCAACTGTCAGTTGGACAAAACAGACGCAAGGAAGGTGTCAAGATTCATTTCTTAGTATTTCTTAGTATTTTCTACCTACCTTTAAGGTCCAGTGTGTAATTATGTTTTAAGGAAGCCTGCCTAGCAGGACGATTTCCTATTCAGGGCTTCCTTAGAGGTTTGTTGTGTAGTAAACTTTTTCGTTTTTAAACTTGTACCCGACGTGTATGCTGCTTCTTGAGAGATGTTGCCAAACAGAATTTCATTGTATTCAGTACAAATGACAATAAAGCTTCTTAATCTAGTATTTGGAGTCATCAAGTGGTTACATTTTACGTTGCAGCGTCTTTCACACTCCCTCCCTCTCCTGAGTTTGCCAGTGAGCTACGGTGACCTGTGCAGTCAAACCCGGATACCTCGTCGTCCACCTTCTTCTTCTTTGCTTTGTTTGAGGACACGAGAAGTCACCCTAAATTACGAAACACGCTCTCAAGCTGGCTTCATTGTCCACACGGGGCTTCCTTAGAAATATGGTGGCGCAAGAATGCATCCAACTATATATATGAGAACCATTATAAGGGTAGGAAACCAAATTACAATTATTGTACTGCGAGTATACACCTTTGTTAATGTATTAATGGGCGGTATGTTAAGATTTTTTACCAATATAAAGATCATAAATCAAGTCAAATTTTACAAACTGGACCTTTAAACCACATCACAGTGTCCAAATCAGCATGATAAGAGTTGTCTCAACCTTCAAGAAGCTTTACAGTTCTGATCTGCATTTCATTCCCCATCGTTTTGACATCTACTACAGTAAAACAATGAATTCTTGTCACATTTGACGAGGTTTATTCATTGGAAAAGCAACCGGGGAAACCGTTCAGAAGCGTAATCTCTGCGTCCTCTTTGCCTTTCTTCTCCTTCCTCCTCAGTGTCAGCATGTCCAGTGAGGTACAGCCGAGGCCGGACGACAGCCCCAACACCAGCGGGGGGAGCTCGGACGCGGAGCAGAGGGAGGCGGCGCCGCCCGAGCAGCCGGGCCCGGAGCAGCGGGATCAGACCCAGCCCAAAAAGAAAGAGGCCAAAATCTCCAGCAAGACGGCTGCCAAGCTCTCCACCAGCGCCAAGAGGTAGGCCTGCTGCCGCACAGACTTTTACTTTGTGTTTCCCCCGCCGCTGCCACCACCACCCGCCCTGCCCTAGCCGGTGCTGTTTAGGCTGCTCAAGTGGTCATCTGTCACCCCACTCCTTGGCATTCGCTGCTTTTTTCGGGGGTCTGTTCTTGGGGCCGCCAGTGTTTCCTTAGGTTCCTTTGAGTTACAGATTTGCAGAGCGATAAACAAAACGGGAGGAAAAAAAAAAAGAAGACACAAATGCATTTGCCAAAGAGGTTGCGTTTCAGGGCGGCAACGATTAGTCGATGTAATCGATTACGTCGGCAACACAACGTCGACGCATCGTGTTATGGTTACTGCGAAGTGCTGAGTGATTTACATCCTGCGACAATAAGAAGAAGAAGAAAAAAGAAGAACGGCTTCTTCTCTGAAAAGGCTCGAAAACTCCAAACCCAAAGTTTCTAAAGTTTCAGAATATTTTGTAGAAAATGAAGCAGCTGTGAAGCTCACCTAGCATTCCATGGTAGCACTCTGGCGACACGCCGACACCCTGGAGTCGCTGCGATATCACGCCACCGCCGAGGAGTTCACAAATAACGCAGAGAGGAGATATTTTGTCGTTATGTTCTGAATTATGCACTTGTTTGTTAATTAATCTTCAGCCTGTGACGTAAGGACAAAACAGGTTTTTTCACACGTTGGAAAATCATGCAACAGGCTGCTTAGCCAACGATCGTTCACTGAGGTAAACGCTACTTTCCTGCAGTAGTTAGTGAAGTACAGCGCCTGTCAGTAGCAGCGTTCATACTGAATTCTAACACTCTGTCACTGATCACTTATCAACTGTGTTGTTTATCGCAAGTCGTAGGAAGTCTGTTTGAGGTATTCAACTGTGACAGACATTGCATATAACCTTTAAATCGTGAATTAATGTACCAATGATATTCTCCGTCGAAAAATATAACAACTCTGTCATTGTGATTTTGATATATTTGTTTAAAATCATACGCTGTCAGAGTACAGCAGCTTTGAAGACTGAAGCAAGTGAGGTGAGACAGAAGTTCAAAACAGGTGGCGAAGATGAAGAAGATAATCGTGACTAATCGAGTCGAACACCAAAACTAATGGCTAGTTGCAGTCCTGCTTGCGTTGTCGTGAAAATTGGCCGACAGCGGCTGGCAGCAGCGACGAGGAGGAGGACCGAAATACATTGGGATGTCCAACCCCCTCACGTCAGCTCGGGTCGGTGTAGGAAGCTGGATGTTGCCCGGGCGACTGCCGAGTCTCCTCTCAGCTCAGAAACCTCGTCTTTCTTCGTCTCTCGGATTTTGTAAGAGCGCCGTGGCGGAATGTTGCTGATATTCTCGCCGACCGTGAAATGCGCCGTGGTTCCTCCGTCACAACAGCCCGACGGAGGAGGACTTCATTTTTTTTTCTTTTTTTGTATTTGCAAGCCAGGTTAGCGCAGTCCTGGTCTTCTCAGTGGCTGACTTGCGATTTCTTTGAAAATGACACACAGCGGCTTTTAGGTATGATTCTCCAGTTATTACCTTTTTGGTTGCATTTTAATTTGCGTTGCAGCGATACCACTTTTTTTTTTTTTTTTTTTTACTTGCATTTCAGTACTCACCGATACCTTGTACTTAACAAGGCTATTACACATTATAGAATGACTTCGTTGCACAGATGTTTTGTTGTCATTTGACTCAATATTCACGCCAGTAAGAAACAAAATACAACGTTGCTCGTTTTTGGGATTTCACTCACTGTCATTCCCCACAATGAACACCATTAATCTTTTCTTGAATAACGGATTTAAAAGCAGCAACACAAACGCTGATTTATTTATTATTTATTATTATTATTATTTATCGTGGGCTTTTTTTGTCGTCGTCAGAGAAACAAAAATTGCGATTTCATCTCCTGGCTCACCTCCGCGCACGCTGCCACACAATGACACCAAGTGGGTGTGAAACACTGCAGCCCCTCTACTCGGGGGGGGGGTGAAGGAGGTTTTCAGATCCAGTTCCGCCATCTGACGAGCTCTTTGGTTGAGCGATAAAGGCATCCGAGGGCTTAGGTGCCAAACAATAGCAGGCGTCATTTATTATGCCGCTTTACAAATAAGAAAGGCATCTTGAGTTGACTTGAGGGAATACATCGTGGAAGACAAAAAAAAACAAAAAAACCCGACGACGTTCCCTCATTACCGAACATGACGACTGGCTGCATGCGGCAGCACCGAGGAGGCCTATCGCGAGATTGACAAGAGCGGAGTCGTTTGTCTGCTCCTCCGTGCCTCTTCCTGTAATAAATCACACAGCCGCGCTGGCTCACGCAGGAGTTGTGAGCCAGAGCCGCATTACATTGACTTATTAGCAGTGTCGAGCCGCCAGGGCCAGCTAGGCCTTCTCTACTGGCCTGAACATGCTTAGAACATTACACTTTCCTGTAAATATGATAATAAAGTTATTGTCCATAGTCTGTTCTTTTCACATTCTATAATATCCACCTGGTTGCTTCCATCGTTGTCAGCCAGCTTGTTTTGTCAGGTTCTCTGAAATCCTTCAGGCCTTCAGAATCCACATTGCAGGCGCCTGTCCGCTCTCAGTGAACGCACCGCAGTTAGTTTGCGAGAGCCAATGCCAAGGCCAGTTGGCTGGCTTTACGCTGAACCTCACACGTCATGTGATTGGATAAGGAGCCCTCAGAACCTGACAGACTGAACTCAACCTGGAGATCCCGTTGCCGCCACGACGAAGCCACGACGGCTGAAGGAGAAGATAAAGATTTAGCTGCGGAATCATCTGCAGTTTATAATGTAAATATAACGTTGGTGCAGCCGCTGCGCCAAACATGTTCAATTGTTTCATAATTTATAGTTCAGTAGTTTGTTTGGTTGTCGTCCCTTTGGTGTCTTATAAGAATTTGCGACAATGCGCAGTTTAAGCTCACAGTGTAGTTTTAGTGGACTTATTAAAACATATCATTCATAATAATGATATATAGGCACACTGAGGAAATGTGTTATTTCAGACGAGTGCAGCAAACCGGTTGGCCTCCGCATGATTCAGGACCCATAAAGTAGCTCTTGGATTCAAAAAGGTCGGCGACCCCTTGCTTAAACTGCGGAACCGCGGGCCTTTGAACGCCCCCCCCCCCACACACACACCCCCCCGGCCTCGTCGGCGCCGCTGACCCTCTCGGCCATCGCTCGTCCAAATGCGCCACCTCAGGAATCCACGCCGCGGATGAAATTACACAGCGTGCGCCAGGGCTGAACGACTGTGAAGATTGTATTACAGGCTCTTTTGCAAATATACGCCTTGTGCTGCTCCGCCACGGAAGAAGTTCAATTTGCGCCGCCGTCTCTTCCACCGCCGAGCGGCGCCCGTCTGAGCCGACAGTGCAGACTCCCCCCTTTTATGCATCATCAAAGTGCGATTTCAAAATCCTGTGATTAGGAAGTCTTGTGATGGACATTTTTGTTCTGCAGCGCTTTGTCACACGTCGTGTCCTCCACTGGTGGATTTGTGTGAAGCTGACAGGCCTCCCATGGGGGGCTTCGGACTACGACTGATAATAATTATTTTCATACTTGATCGCCTTATTGTTTGGGGTCTGTACCATGTCAAAATTAATTTGCGGGGGGGGGACTGTTTCCGACCCAAAGAAAAGAGAATAGTGTCATTTCCCAGTAGTTTAATGACCCATCATTTGCCATGACAACTGACGGAGATGTCTCAAATCCCTATTATTGTGAAAGCTGTAAAAAAAATGTGACTATATTCTGATTTCGAAATTGGTCTTAATGAGTCATTTAAAAAGTAAGCAACGTTTTATTTCTTCTCTAATTAATTTAATGTGCAATTAAAAAGGAAGCAGCGCTCGAGCCCAAGCCAAATGTGATGGAAATTTCTAAATAAATACAAAGGGAGATGTAAGATTGACCTTCTTCTTTCTAGCGAAAGTGGTCATATTTATACTCATGCAATGTTTATCATGTGTAACGTAGGTGTGTAAAAAAGAAGAAGAAAAAAAGTGCGTTGAGCATCTTCACTTAACTGTTTAGCAAAAGAGTTTATAGCATTTACAGTTCAGTTTATGTGGTGCTGTGCTGCTGGTCTTCCGCCTCGTTTGCACAATAAGTACATTAAAAGACTTTATTTAAACACTATTAAAACACTTAACAACATTTATCTGGCATCAAAGTAAGCGTGAGCCTCCCAATACCTCGCAGTCACTGCAGCAGCAAATTACTTTTATGTCCCAGATAACAAGAAGCTGAGTTTGCAGACAGTGATCAATACCACCGGTCAATTGTTCTGCTTTTCTGGTGTCCGCGTGACATCTCCAAACATTCCATGCTGGCAAACATAACAACCACACGAGCCCTTAATCATTACTGCTGGGCAATGCAAAGAGCGTGAAAAGAAAAGGGCCGGAACCAAGGGGCCTTTCACGCCGGGCCACATGTTGTTTTTGCTTCCCTATTTAAATATTTAAGACGTGGAGGTGTTCAGACCAAAATAATAAAGATTGTTTCAGAACCTGAAAACCCTGTACGCACACAGCTGGAGCAAAACAACAACAACAAACAAACAAACATCTACTTTCTCCTATATGCTATATGCTATATGCTATATTTAAGGCAGCGAAGATAACAACAACTTGCCCAGTCTCATTGTGTTTTGTGAAGTATGGAACGACATGCTTCGATTACTGATGTCTATTCTCTGCGCACTGCACGGAAAATCCGCTGGTCGGTCACGTAGGCACAGCTGTACGGAATAGTTAGCACGCTGGGGGCGTAATAACAAGTGGGCGATGTAAAATAATAATCTGAAAATGGTGATTATTGAATTAAACTTTAATTAAAAACAGTTTAAAAGTGAATGCTATTTGAAAGCAGATGCTTTCAGGGCAGACTCAGAATCTTTGACGTCGGACCTCATTTCCAAGTGAGCCAGCGGCAACATAGTTCTACTTCCTACTCAATGCAACCTTCCACACCGGGGGCGATGAAGCCTTGCATCGAACTTTGCGGAGGCGAAAAGGCGAACGGCTAACCTCTGACCAATCATAATTATGTTAGCATGTCGATGACGTGCAGACCTTACCTCAGACATGTAGCATAGGCTGGGCACTGTTCAGGATCAATTGGCTCTTGGTAATTTGTTCTCTCCCTCTGCAAATGTGGAGCCAGTTGATGGAGACGTCCTTCAAATTTACTGGCCAAGGTCAAATTTCAGCCCCTGGATTGTTGTGTTGAACTCAGCCATCTCCTCTCTCAAGACCAATATTGGGTGAACCCAAAGACGTCTATTCTTTTTCTTTATTGATTCAGTCATCACTTGAGGATGTGTTGGACTCCATTGTTCTCCTTTGGCGCACCAAAAGAGCACCAAACTTTATTCGCTTAGCAAATTTTATACGCATATTCGGTTCGCGCTACGTGTGTACAGGAAAAATTCGCTTTTCGCGTCGTTTATTCACGTCGCTCGGTGTGTAAGGACCTTAAGTCTTCACTGAATAATAGCATGCTGGCTAACTTGGAAATCACACCCTATGCCAAAATTCTGAACCAGCCCATTGAAAAGGTTAAATGTGCAATATTTGGAGATTCTGAGAAGAAACGGCGACATCAGGTGGTTACATTTAGATTGCAGCGCTCACCCTCTCTCTCCCGAGCTTGCCAGTGAGCTACGGTGGCCTGCGCACACAAACCTGGATACCTCGTCCACCTTCTTCTTCATTGGTTTATTTGAGGAGGCGAGCGTTCACCCTAAGTACGAAACACAGTGCCAGGCAGCTGGATTGTTCACACCAGGCTTCCTTAGAAATATGGCAGCTAACTAGGAGCAAGACCCTTGATCAAAATCAAATTACTGTAATTGTACTACGAGTATACACTTTTATTCGTGTTTTACAGCCAGTATGTTAAGCTTTTACCAATATAAAAATCTAGGCCACAGATAAGGCCACATTTTACACACTGGACCTTTAAGGTATTGGACGATCATATTAGCTTCAGTGGGAAGCAGCAAAGCTTTTCATTAGGTGCAACAGCAGCGCACAGTCAATCTCACCTCGCAGCCTTGACGATCAGACTCCAGCGGCCAGGCGGCCGACCAGAACCCCCGCTCGTCTCCAGCAAAAGCTCGCTCGTTTCTTTTTCTTTGGTTTTTTTCTTGTCAGATGATGCAACCCTTCTGATGATAACGCAAGAAATCGTGGCGTCTGACGATTGAAATTGTAGCAAGCAAGTAATTCCTGCTGGGTTTAATTATCGCCTTCATTGCAACGCCCTCGCATCCCCGACTCGGTCAAAATAAACCCTCAAAGCATCGAGTGAGATGGAAGAAAGTAAAAAAATAAATAAATAAATAAATAAATAAAAAATGGAGTTGCAGCCTCAGCTTGCCACGGATGTTTGACTTTATCTTGTTCCACCGCTGCTCCGCACCCCCACCACACCAACCCCCACCTGTCGTGTTGTCCTGTCCCTAAAGTCGTAGTCCCTGTCAGAGCCGCTGTAAATCTCTGTCATGCGCTATCACGAAGCGTCTCCACAACGCCGCGGAATCCAATGTACATGCTCGCCTCCGGACGAGGAGGGAGGGAGGGAGAGAGAGAGAGAGAGAGAGAGAGAGAGAGAGAGAGAGAGAGAGATGGTTCTCCACCTTTTCTGAGCCACTGCACATTTTCAACGTTGAAATAATCCCATGGCGCACTACCAACCAAAAACATTCTAAATTGACACTTATTAGCCAAATAATGACAATATAGTGGGTTTTTTTTACTCACCCAGTGTGGAACCTGGGCACTGTTTAGATTATTATTATCAATTTAATATTTTCAATAAAGTGCTCAACACTGTGGGGCTTCAAAGACACTGATTTTGTTGTAACGCTTTTTTTTTTTAATTTCACAATGGAATGTTTTTTAGACCAACTAAGTGAAGTTTTCCACAGCACACCTGACATAATCTCACAGTACACTAGTCGCTAGTGTACTGCGGCACACTGGTTGAAAAAACACAGTCCTACACTGTCAATGAAAGAGGAGGCAGAGAAGTGAATCCATAAATATTCAAGTTACAAAAGGGGAGCTTTTCACCCCAAGCGCGCGGATCACTGGCGGGGGGTGGGGGGTGGGGGGACATTCCTGCATCGGGAACACGCTGGGAATAAAATGCATTCCACATATGAGCGAGAGAGTTATTGCAGCATTTATATTACTGCAACATGATATCTGGTAAGTAGGTCTAACCCCCGGCACGGCCGCGTAATAAATATTTCACCGGCGAGATGTTTGACCTCGCTTCTTTTTTCTTCATTAAAGCCTTGGTAATATTTGCATCAGCACTCCCTGCATGGATCCCGGGACGATCCGGGGCGATCGGGCCGCGATCGGCGGTGAAAATTAATTAACCCAGATGGAGCCGATGTGATTGCTTTATCCGACGCGGCCTCTTTTGACATCATTATCAATTGGTGCCGGTGTGGCTTAAAAAAAAAACGAAGAAGAAGAACGGCAAACATCTCCATGTTGATCTGGCATGACGGTGCGGTCGCGCGGAATCAGGAGCTCGTTAGGAAATCGATGGGGCGTTCAGCGTGCGCACTCAAAACGGTCGATTTCTTCATGAGATTTTATGAATTGTGCGTCCGAATGACCGTAACGCGGATCCTTTTCCTCTCTCGTTTCAGAATCCAGAAGGAGCTGGCAGAGATAACCTTGGACCCGCCGCCAAATTGCAGGTAGGAGCCTGCTGATTGTGTCGGTTTCGAAAGGGGCTGTTTACCGCGAAACCCGAGGCGTTTTGGTGTGTGTGTCTGTGTCTGTGTGTGTGTGTGTGTGTGTCTGTGTGTGCGTGCGTGTGCGTGCGTGTAACAGATTTTGCCGCCTCAGTGAGTCACACCAATGGCGGTGCAGGCACACTGTATCTCAGTAGCTGCGTTTCCATTACAGTTTTCCACAAAATAAAAGCCATATTTCACAAAGGATTTCCAGAAAGTCCACTTGCGATTTGCAGGCGTTCCCATTGAATGGTGAGAAGGGCATAAGCCGCAATTCTCGTAAAACCCCGTCCTGCGAGATCCCACTTTGAGGAGGATGGAGGTACAAAACATTTTGTTTAGGTGTTTCCCTGCCCAGCTTTTTATCGCCATATTTAGGTTCTGCGCGATTCTAGGGGTAATTGAGACGCAGCTAATGGCGAGTGGCGCGTATCCTTCAATTTCGAAAAAGAAGAAAAGAAAGAGATGGATGTCCGCGCAATGGAGCTCATTGACAGCGTTTACTATTCCGATCAGTGCCCCCCCCCCCCTCACCCCCATCCCCCGAGGGCTTCGACCGGTTCACACGGTTTGTGCTTGTGTTGTTCTGCGGTGCCGCGGCGTGATGAAGGCTTTGTATTCGCTTCGTTCATCATGGTTGCGAGTGGGATTTTCACGTATCTGTCCTCGGAGTAGCGCCTTAGGGACGCTTCAGAGGCCGTGGGAGGTACGCAAGCCGTGCAAAAGCTGACGTTGGAGGCATTTCCTGTACGGCTGAGAAAGCAGAGGAGGCCGCCGGTGTGTGTGCGTGTGCGTGTGCGTGTGTGTCTGCGAGCCTCGTTGGCCGAGAACTCTGGGCCACAGCTGGCTTTGTTCAGATGGTTTTACCAGACCCCAAAATATACATAACTGTTCGGGGTTTCGAGCCCTCTGATTTCAGCTTTTTAAAAAGAAAAAAACTCAAATTCAGTCGTTGCTTTGATTAATTCATTGGCATTCTGTTTACAAACCTTCTTCAGACTGCAGTCGGTCTTTGCAGACGTCTGTGTTTTCGGTCGTTATTAGAATGTGCTGCACAGCGCACGATGTGACCTTTTAGAAATGACTCGGCTCTGTATTTTAGAAGAAGTGACGGCACAGTGTTTGGTGTTTGTGCTAACTTGTGCCAGCATCACTTGTGGCCACTTCAGCCTTATTTCTTGCACTGATTTACGAACCAGATGTGAAAACGTGCAGAGCAGCGCCGGTGGTCCCACACATGAGCGACTGCAGGATGTTGTTCACTCCAAATAAATGTTCCTCTTCCTCCCAAAAACACTTCACTCGACTGCGTTATTTTCAAGTCGCTTTGGTTTTACATCCACTCCTCCTCTGCCTTTTTCTATTGTTGTAAGTCATACCAACACGCTGCGTCGCAGTTGTTTTTCTTCTTGTCCGTTCACCGCTCTTCATCCGTGGCTTACGATATCAAAGAAATGAGCCGAGCTGTTTTCTCTGCCTCCGAAACTGCCTTCTGTTTGAAGAGTGCTCGGGAAGCGCTGACTTTTTAGTGAACGCCCGCTCGAGTCAGCGCCGTGCTCGCCGGTTCTAACTCGCAGGTTTGTCTGGAGGGCAAAATCTTTGGATTAGCTGAGTGAAAATAAGTACTTAAAAGGTCGTTTGTGGTTCACAAAGATTGAAGACAACAACCATCAGCCTGTCAGTACACCTGGCCCGGCGCACACCTCTCACGGTAAATCATATTTACGCCGCCCGCTGGCCGGTTGCGGAGGCGCGGACTCGGCCGGGTTCTGTGTATGATATATCCGCCCAGCGCCCTCTGCGTCTCGCTGCTGCCAGCTTTAATGAACGATGGCGAGATGCCGCGGTAGACGGCGGCCGAGGTTGCACGGCAGAGGTGGAAGGCCTCATTTAGATTCAGCGCACAGCTTCTTGGCTTCTTCGTCGATGAATCTCTCTCACAAACCAGAGCTGGCGCAACCTCCGTTTACCTCCACTGAGATTTGTTCCCGCTATCGTCACTCGCGCAGCATATCATATTGACCGAACAGACAGGGCTGGCTAGCTTGGTTTCGATACCGGTTCTATTATGTTATTTTTTCTGATATCAGATGTCTTAAAGGTCCAGTGTGTAAGATTTGGCCCGATTTAAGATTTTTATCTTGGTAAAAGCTCAACTTTCTGCCCATAAATACATTAATAAAAGCATACTTGCAGTACAATAGAAGTAAGTGCCACCGAGCACTGCCAAATTTCTAAGGAAGCCTGGGGTGGACAATCCAGCTGCCTCACAGCAAGTTTCGTATTAGAGATGATAGCTAGGGTCCTCAAATAAAACAATGAAAAAGAAGGTGGACAAGGTACTCGGGTTAGTGTGAGAAAGGCCACTGTAGCTCACTGGCAAGCTTGGGAGAGGGAGGGAGAGTGAAAGAGCACTGCAATCTAAAATGTAACGACCTGATGTCGCTGTTTCTTCTCCAGAATTTGGAGGGAATTCTATTTTATTTGGATCCACGTTAATGACAATTATTATGTCATAATGCCACACTTCACACTTCTCTGGCATGAGGATCATTTTCACACTAACTAAAAGAAAACCATTTTTTTGTGAAAAAACACATATGCCAAATGGTTATTTGCATGCTAAACATTTACTTCCTTGGATATCAGAATTCGGAAGTTTTTGATACCAATTCCAATCGATGCTACAAACGGTTCAAAGTGGGGGTTATAATTTCAGGGGTTTTTGTGTTTCTGTTTGTGGAGTGAGGATGTGGAACAGACTGGAGGCGGGGCCCAAGCAAAGTCCAAACACAACAACACATGGTTTTCACATAAGGTATGGGGAGGAAGAAGGACTTTAATCAGGTGTTTTCAATGTTTGTTTATTTGATTATTTACATTATTTGTTTTCTATTGTCTGTAAATATGTACATATGTAAATATGTATGCTTGTGGGTGTGTGGGGTTTGACTGTAGATGACTGTGCTACGGTGAAGGGGTAGGATTCAGTTAGCTTTTGCTTCATCCTACTCTTTGTTTCTGTTTTGACTATTTAGATTTATTTTTAATTTTTTAATTTTTTTTATTTTACTTCGACATGTTTGAAATAAAATTTTCATCCGTTCAAAGTTCGGCACTCTTGACGTGTGTGGCGATCGCGAAGCAAAGCTTGCAGCCGTAGCGTCAAACCGTCTTTGCTCCCCTCGTCCCTTCTCTGAAGTGAACCTCGGCTGGTTTTGACAGGAAGCACGGTGCGTTTAACAGCAACAATCTGGGCCGGACTGACCGTCAGTCGATTGAGCAGCCAAGTGTGAACCGTCTGGTTCCGCCTTAATGGCAGCAGAGCCATCAGCAGCTGTACCAAAGTCTCTTTAAAACACTTTTGCGCCTCAAAGTTGTCAAGACAGGCTGTTAGAGCCGCGGGTCTCGAAACGAGCCCAAGTTATCAATAGAGTGTAGAGTGTTTAACCAAAAAAAGAGCTTCTGTTCGAGCTGTGTGGTTGTGGCAGACCGCTGTGTCATTTTTTTCAAAGGTAACGGACCATTTTATTCGGGCGCTTGTCGCATGAGAAAGAGCCTCTTGATAAGTAATCGGCAACGGGGGGGTCAATGTTGAGTCGCTGCACATCGTTAAACGCGCTTTGCCGGTGCAGATGTTACACTGGATATAATTACGATGTTGCGTTTGAAAGATTTAGGTCAGATATAAACTTTTGAAGTCACGAGTTTTATGCTGTGATTTGAAAAAGTTGTGTTTTCAAAACCAGCTAACATTTTCTGCATGCGACCTGCTCCCCTGGGACGGTGCAGGAATCCATCAGCCTGCCGTAAAACTGTTGTATCCAATTCAAAAGCTGTATTCTAACACCATCAAACAATAACATTTTTTACTCATGGTTATGGTTATACCATCAGGACTTGCCTGCCCCTGCTGTTTGAGCTTTACCCAGATTATTTTTAAAGAAGGCATTTTAATGGTCTGAATAAGTACAACAATTATTGGCCATGAAAAGTCAGATTTGTTCTGTTCGGCCAAATTTAATTTCACCTGGTGTGTCAAACTGATTCAAAGCTGATTACACACTAACACACTCACTCAGTGTTTTCCAGACCCCAACGCTAAAGCCATTCAAATCAAGTGCTGCGTTCACTGTTTGTGGTGTTTTTCCACCCTTGGAAGTTGTATTGTAAATGCCCTATGAATCACTCAAAAGAGAATAGCACTTTATAAAGGGACATTTTTTGAAAGGATTTATTTGAAATGACAGAATGCACACGCCCACTCAAATGAAGTTTCCAGCCTCTCGCCTGTCATTTCACAACTCCGCTAGGTTTTCCAGACCACAGAAAGGAACCGGTTGAGGTGAAGGAGCGGTGGTCGCAGAGCAGAGAAGTGCCTCCTTCACCCATCTGTCAGCTCCACCGTCTCCAGGTTTATAAATAGAATAGAATAGAACAGAATGCCTTTTTCTTGCCACTACTATACACATGTACACATGTACAACGAGAGTGAAGCAGCTCCAGTGCAAACAGTGGGAGGAAAAAAGTCAACGCTAGGACAAAAAATTGTGCAAGAATACTCAAGATGACCATAATACAAGAAGGAAAAGGTTGTGCGGTTCTGAGACTGTGCACAATGTGGGATATGTTCAGTCTTCAGGCTCATATACAGTTTACACCGTGTGGAATGTGGAATGGATGCATGTCGTGTTATGATGTCAGTGATGTGCACATTACGAATTATTGGCCAGTGTCTTAACGCGGGTGAACAGCCCGGCGTCACGTTTTCACGACAACAGGGCCGAAAAAAAGAAACGTCACTGTGTGTGTGTGTGGGGGGGGGGCTTCCTCGCGGACTGTCTGGGCCGGAGGAGCCCGGGTGGAAAATTAGTGAAAAATGAAGTGACAAGTTAAGTGAAAAATGAGGCTCTGGCTGCTCTGGCCGTCGGCTGATGATAGCAAGAGGAACATCGCTATTTGAAATGTAGATTTCTGCATTCATACGCCCAGTGTGTGAAATACAGGGGGGGTCCATGTGGGTCCGACCCTTCCCCCCCCTCCCCACTCCTCCAATAAACCCATGAGACCCCCTGAAAGCCTTTCCAAAAGCTAAAATAAATGATATATTATTGTCACTAATGTTCACTAAAATGTCATGTCAAGGAAGTTAAGATTTGTATTGAGTAACCATCAGCAGGATGCCCCCCCCCACGCCCCGCCAGGAATATTGACGGGTAATTCACACACTGCATTTGCCCCTTGGGGTATTAGCTTCTTTCGAACAGCCCCCCCCCCCCCCCCCCCCCACTCCCTCACACACACACACACACACACACACACACACACACACACACACACACACACACACGCCCACACGTTTCATCTCACCACAACAATCACAAAGCCTCCGCCGCCTCTTTCTCTTTTGTGCGACGAGCGGCGCATGAAAACCCCTCTGCCGCGGTAAATTCCCCCAAACTGCACTGCACCTCCACGCACGCGGCTTCTACCCCCCTCCCCCCCCCCTGCCCCCGAAACAAAGGACTCCACCCCCCCACCCACCCCCCCCTCCACCTTCCCCACACTGTCCCCTTTCTTCGCCCGCTAATTGATCTGACAGTGTTAAATAGGGCTGCGTCGCGCTGAAAGACATCAGATGCGCCGGGGGTTTGGCGAGCGGACGCTCTGATGCGGCTCATTACCCCCGCAGCTCTTCTCCTCCTCCACCTCTTCCTCCACCTCCTCCTCCTTCCTCCTGCCCCGACAGAATGGAAGCTCGCGATCACAGCCGCTCCCTCCCCAAACGTCCTCCTCCTCCTCCCTGGCTCGCTTTGCTCTCCTCCCCGCGTCCTCCGCAGTAGACGGAGCCACTCGGTAATCCCTCTCGGGATCGGGGGGGGGGGGGGTCACCTTTAACTTTAGCTAAGGCGGCGCACCTTGTTTCTGGGGGGTTGGGTTGGTTAAAAAGGGACCACAGCGGATTCCTCTTCTGGAGCCGCGTGAGTGAGGAAAATATATTTTCATCCTCCTTTTTAATCATCTTTGTCGCCCTGCCAGAGAGTAATTAATTGGATGTGACAAGCGCTGTGGAAGGGTATGTAAATAGCCCCTCTGACCCCCCCCCCCCCAAACACACACACACACACACACACACCACCAGACACATTATATTAGCCCAGTGCTTGGTCTGCCTTCCTGGCTCTGTGCGTGTGTGTGTTTTCTATAATTACCATATCCTTTCAAGATAGTCCCTGGCAGCGTCTTGATAAGAATCCCCACCGGCCGCGTGGAAACAATGCTCGGTGGTGGTGGTGGTGGTGGTGGTGGTGGTGCGGTAGGCCGTTCCTCTCCCTTTCTCAGTATCATTCACGTTCTCTCACTCTTTAATTCTTTCTCCTTCCTAATCCCGGGGAAGAGAGAAAAAAGGATGGGGATGACACTCCCCCAGCACCACCACCACCTCCCCAGTGAGTATCAGCGGAAGATCTTTCTGTGAAATGAAAGACCACTTAAGTGTCGCGCAGGCTGAAGGGCTGAACGAGGGAAGCGCAGACGAAGAAGCGTCCCTGACGATCTGGTTGCGCGTTTGATCGTCTCCGGCTCGACTCGATGTCCGCCGGCAGCTGCGAAGGTGTCGCTTTGCTGCCTCAGCGAAGGATAACAAGAGTTTAGTTTGTTTTTTCTTTTCTCTTTTCTTTCTTTTCTGTTATTTTATTTGCTTTAACATCATACTACTTTACTACGGAAGCGCATTGCTGCCACCCGAGAAAAAAACAAAACAAGGCTCAGTCTCACGTTATAACATGAAACTATCACATTTTTCCGTGATAATTATCACATTACTTTGTGAACGTTTCATGTTATAACGTAAAAAATTATCACGGAAAACTGGAAACCATCACGATATTTCGTGATCATTTTGACATAAATGCGCTTGCATCAACTCGAGTTGTTTGAAAAGGAGCCCACAATAGGACAGCAATTCAACGGAATTATGGGGTTCCAGAAATCTAGTTGAATCTCGCTCTATAATATACAAATACAGCAAAGCACTTACCCCGTGATCTGTTCTAATTACTACGGAAGTGCATTGCTGTCGCAATAGAAAAAAGAGGGCTCAGTTTCACGCTATAACGTGAAAATGATCACGAAAGTGAGCCCATTGTGCTTTTTAATCCGGCCCGCCGAACTTGATGAAATGATATTAATAGTAGGTAAATTCAGTGTTTGAAGAGTAATTTTAATAAAGAGCTAAACACCATGGGGCTGCAAAGACACTGATTTTGTTGTTGTTGTTGTTGTTGTTGTTGTTGTCGTCCTATGAGGTGGCTCGCCAAAACACTCCATCCACCTGCTGCCGCTCCAGCCCCTTGGTCCAAATCTTAGAACCCCATTGTGACCTCACCAATCAAAAAGTTTGCCCTCCCCTGCACTAATGTGACAAAGATTAGCATTCCAGAGAAAAGAAATCGATGCCCTCAAAGAAGTTTTACCTTTTTGTAATTCTATTAATGGACTACCTATGCATCATCTGTTGCCATTTGCACTCCTGCCAGCTCCTTTTTAGGGGGCCAACGGGTACATTTTTGCAGCTCCGGTCACCGCAAAACACATTTCCTTTCCGCTCAGGTTCAGGTGTTTCGCTGACGCTGATTAAAAGCTTTTTCTTGCATGCGTCACATAATGGAGGCGGTTGTGGCGCAGCGATTATTACCTGCAATCTCCCTGTTTGCCTGTAAAAGTCGTTTAAATTGCACGGCTGCCGCACGCTCGCTCGCTCGCGGTGAAAGACGGGTCATTACGCTCGGCCAGCCTGTCCGTGATCGTTGCCGTGCGCACACTCGGAAAGCCCGGGAAGCGGCGCAGAGCAGCTGTGACCCGAGCCGACGCCGCACCAGTCGTCCTCTGTGCGTCCGCAGCGCAGCTGATGCAAGAGGCAGCATGGTTTTTTTTTTGTTTTTTTGTTTCATTACATTACATGCTCCTGTAGCGTCGCCTTGTTTTTCCATTTTTCCTCTTCTGGGAGCAAAACAACTGATCTTTACTGTGCAGACCCTCCAGAGCAGTGGCTCTCGACTGGTGGAGTCTCAGGACCCACGTGGTTTTCTTTATCATGAAGTCGCGACCCAAATTTGTACCACAGCACTCAAATTTCCACAAAAATAAAAATGCTAGCCCACACATTATCATGTCTAGTGAATAAATTATTGAAATTACTGAATTGAATTGTATGTCCTACAAAATAAATGCCCAATATTTTCTCTATAAACATATATATATATCTTAGAAAAGCTTTTCCGCAAACCCAATCAATACAGCTCCGCGACCCAATCAAAATAGCTCCGCGACCCGCTTTTGGGCCGCGGCCCACCAGTTGGGAATTGCTGCTGTAGAGTGGTCTGGATCTGCGGTCTGTCTGTGTGTTTTTAGCCAGATCCAGACTGTTGAATGCGTCTTCTAAGGTCTTTTTCTGAGGCCAGCCTCACTGCCTGAGAAAAATATGTAATAGTTTCATAGCAGATAAGCCCCACTAGGTTGCATTATGATGCTAAATCAGTTGCATTGTCATGCAAATGCATCCTTCAAATTACAGTTCTCAAGAGTATTAGTTGTCTTTGTGTAACAGCCAAAGACAAATTCGCTAAAGTGGCGCTCTCCTCTTCTTTTTTTTTGGAGTCGGACAATAGTGATATCAAAGCAGACTGAGGTTTATGCTGACACCTTCTGTTTTGCATCCAGACAAAACTTGCCTGTGTTGCAGAAATAAAATAACCGCAGATCGGATTTCAGGTCTACAGAAAGCCAACCGGAGGACAGTTGTTGTCTTTAGTCTCCATCACCTATATAATTCAGTCAAAAAGAAAGGTAGTAAAAGGAAACAGATTGCTGACGCAAACCGAGTAGAAACGCAACGAGATGCACAGTATTTTAATCCCTACTTGTACTACGAGTTCATCAGCAAACCGTGAAATCTCTTTTAGCTGAACTCAAATAGCGAGACAGATTTTTGTTGCATTTGTCTCCTCTGATTATATGATTTCCACCGGAGGTTCTTCCAGTCTGTTTCGTACGGACAGAAATCCAGGCTGAAATTCTGCTTTGCAGCCCAGAACTACAGGATCAAAACCCAGCGACTGTCACTGTGCCTTGGCAGATAGATGGGAGGTGGAGGGTGGGAGTTGGGGGAGGGGCGGAGGAGGGGTGTTCACTTTGTTATTAGGGAAGCTTCCCGCGGTGAAACAGCTGGCTGGTGGGCAAGCCAGCTGTTCAGCCGGGAGCTCGCGCTCAAAAGCCACATTAGCTCCTTCAAAGAGACGCCGAGAGGTGGATCGTGATTGCGGTCTGCTAGTTGGCATTATCAGCAAGCGATATTTAACAAATTGTGCTGCATGTTAGCGTGATGTGTGTGCGTGCACCACCTGAGACCAAGACATTGATTATCAAGGCTAGAGAATATCAAGATCAAGACCAGAACAAGACATTTGGAGTTTGAGACCAAGACAAGACCAAGACTTTATCTATCAAAGAAAAAGAAATGGCTAGAAAAAATGGCTAGTCTTGACTGGTCTTGATCAAAAATTCGGAGTCGGCCCAGTCCGAGACCGGGCGAAGAGACCCTTAAAAAGACCCTTAAAAAGCGGTCTTGAGACCAAGACCAATCTTGAGCACTACGACACTAGGTTGGCGGTTCAAATCCTGCTCCATCCCAGTCTGTTGTTATGGGTCCTTGGGCAAGACACTTAACCCACATTGCCTCGTACTCGTGTGCGTGGATGTTGGGTGGTGGCCGGAGGGGCAGTTTGGCGCAGATTGGCTGCCACGCTTCCATCAGTCTGCCCCAGGGCAGTTGTGGCTAGCCATGGAGCTTACCACCACCAATGTGAATGTGGTGTGAATGAATAATGGGTTTTAATGTAAAGCACTTTGGGTGCCTTGAAAAGCGCTATCTAAATCCAAATTCATTATCATATGAAAACAAGGTCTCAATCCAGGTTCAAGGTGAGGCTTACCCATCGCCACTCGTCTGTTCTTTCGCAGTCGGCCCAGTTGGACACCCAGCGGCTCGGATATCGCCGTGACACGGCCGTCCAGCCGGAGGTGTCTCTCTCTCTCCCGTTTCGGCTCAAGGTTACGCGCTCCAGAGACTCGGCCGTGGGGTAGTTGTCAAGGACGCAATCTGCTCGTCATCCTCCCTCGCATGTGTAACACGGGAGGTGACAGCATGGTTAACTCAGCGCACCCGTCACAGGGAAAGCTGGCGTCAGTCCGTCAATCGGAACATCAAGTGGAAGACCGACAAATACTGGCGGTGATTTCATCATCTTTCCTTTCCCCCAACCACTGGATTGTACAGAGTATCAGTGTGTCCAAGCACAACTAGTGAAAGCAGGGGTTCATCAGATCATTCAGATCAGATATCTAGATACCTGTATGTCACTTCAAATGTTTGTTTTTTTTCATTATCGTTTATGCTTTAAAGGTCCAGTGTGTAAAATGTGGCTTGATTTATATTGGTACAAGCTTAACATACAGATTGTACTCACAATGTAATAAAAGTAATTTAGTGTTCTTATCCTTAGAACGGTTCTTATATGTATATAAGATTATACATAGTTAAAGGGTCTTTCTCCCAGTTAGCTGCCATCTTGCACCGCCATATTTTTAAGTAAGCTCATGTGGACAATCCAGCCTGCCTCACAATGCGTTTCGTATTTAGGGCAAGGTTTGTGCTCACATGCCACCATAGTTCACTGGCACGCTCAAGAGAGGGAGGGTACGGAGTCTGCTAAGGAGACTTAAGTAAAAGAGCACTGCAATTCAAAAGGGAGCCTCTTGATGTGGCTGTTTTTTCTCCAAATTCTCCAAATATTGCACACTTAACCTTTGCAGGGGTGGTTCAGATGTTTGGATGTGGAACCTCATTCCCAAGTTAGCCAGTGTTTGCTATTAATTATTGGTGGAGACAAGTTTTATCCAGTCCTCTGGTTAAAAGAGTTGTGTCGTGTTAGGCTGAATGCAAGTCAACGATGTCTGCCAGCCTGCCATTGAAAACAATCCTACCCACTCATCAATGCCCCAGAGGCAAATCAATTACCATAGCAAACTACAAATATGAATGTCTGTGTTGTTAGAATAATGTTGGAAATAAAAGATTCTTTTGGTGAATCTCGGACATATCAGCAATGTTATAATTTCACATTCTCTCATATATCTGATATAGCCGTTACATTTCAAGCGCCACACATGTACTTTTAATAGAGCATTTGCCTTTGCTCCGAGCTCCGTGGTGCCTCTTTCTTCTGCCAAGAATTCGAAGAACAGCTCGACAGACCGCGATTCAGTCAGATCGGTCCAGATTTGCTGGCTGCTACACGGGGAATCTCACCTGGGATTTTGACTTAAAAATGGAACTGCTTTTTTTTTTTTTTTTTTTTTTTCCTTTTTTTTTTTCTTTTTTTGGAAAGTCCTCGCGTTTAAGCCCGCAGATTGTTTTTGATAGAGGGAAGAGCAAAGAGGACGGAGAGGAGTGGCTGAGAGAGACAAAACCCATCTGCTTCACAGAAGGAACAGAGGAAAGAACCTTAAAGATTTCTGCTGCCCCCCCCTGCTGAGAGACGACACTATGGAAATACTAATTATTCTCCCCCGCTCGCGCTGTCCTCCCATTGGCTGGCTGCGAGACAATTTTTTTTTTGATTCTCCAAGCGTGTGCTTCTTTTAACTTGCTTTTAACCAGGAGAGGAATGACAATGATGCCTGCCTCCTGGTCTTCAACACGCTCCACCACATCTATATTAACGTTTTTTGTTGTTTTAGTAATATATGCGTTTTCTTCTCGCTATTGTGAAACAACACTTGATGCATTTTTTTTCCCTTCCTGCTTGTGACTAATGGAGCGGTTTGCTCTAGTGCTCCCATGAGATTCTCCCCCTCTTGTACACTTACTTTTTATCTTATCAAAGTGAACATAAATGTGTTTGATGAATGCCCCACTGGGCCGGAGTCTTGACACGTCTTATCTCCAGAGCAATCCGTCAAGGTGGCGTTTCCTACTGCAGCGCAGTTCATTGGCCTTTTCTCCCCGAAACCGTTCATATTAACTTTAGTTAGTTTAGTTTGTCAGACAGGAAACAAATCAGCAGAGCGAAAGTTTTGCCAAACTAAATCGTTGCCGCGAACGACTTTTATCTGTCTCACAAAAGGTCTCTTAAATTTAAATACATTTAAAATCAGTTTGTATTATAACAGCTACTGTATAATCAGCTTGACAGTTTTTGGCCTCGAAGTTCCAATTCCAATTGTTGGCTAATCAAGACGCAGAAAATTCAGAAAATTGCCCTTTTACATCAGTGGTTCTCAACTGGTAGAGTCTCAGCACCCAAATTTTTTTTTTTTTTTACCTTATCATGAATTCCACAGCACAGCTATAGGTACAACAACAATGGGTACCATTCTTATAGTCTTTGGTGGGACCCGTCCAGGGATCAAACCCACAACGTACCAGTTTCAGGGCGGACACAACACTAGATCACTGAGCTGGTGTGTGTGTGTGTGTGTGTGTGTGTGTGTGTGTGTGTGTGTGTGTGTGTGTGTGTGTGTGTGTGTGTGTGTGTGTGTGTGTGTGTGTGTGTGTGTGTGAACTTTGTTCTTCTTTCTTCGTGGGATGTATCAACCCGCCGGTGGAGTGTGAAAAGCAACCATTTTTAATTATTTCCTATTGAGATGAATATTTTGTTGCAGATGATATTGACGAAGGTCATCCTGCCTATTAGCCAGCTCGTCTCGTCTCATAACATCATCACGCAACACATCTCACTCCTTTTTCCTTTTTTCCCCCCTTCCTCTTCATGTTGTGTTCTGCGTTTAAAACTCAGTCTGCGCTGGCGTTTTCCCACAAACCGTCTTCATTGTCTGCGACCCGACAGGCCCCGCTGCACATTGGTGCGGCACTCTTCCTCTTCCTCCTCCTTCTGCCCTTCCTCGTTCATATCTCGTGTCTGCCGTTTGCCGCCAGCGAGCGACGCATGTCTCTGCGGCGAGCGAGCGAGCGAGGAGGCAGGCGCGCGTCTGTGTGCGTGAATGAGGTCATCGACGGAGTGCGTTGGTGCGTGAGCGCATCGGCGATGCACGTCGCGTCTCGGCGTTGGCAGAATGATTAGCCCCTCGTTAGGTATGCTGTCTCGTTTTGTAGTGGAAGGACAACAGCGCTCTGCTGCCGCGCCTGTTATAGAAACTCGCACGTTCAATCACTCGAACCCACACACACACATACACACACTCACACACTCGTTAAACACAGACACCGCGCTCACACATAACCACTTCCTCCCCTTTCTCTTTTAAAGGAAATGTCATTCACGTGGGGTGTGGGGAAACACGCCATCATTTCCTCATCACTGCACCCGTTACTACCAGACTGATAAAGGCGGAGCTCGCTGACATGTTGTCCTACTCTGATGTTATGTTGTCCCCCCCCCCCCAGTTATAGATGGACATCACCTTTGAAGCACGAGGAGGTTTTAGATTTGAGGTGGGTTTCAATGCTAAGCATTTATTTTTTAGCACATTGGAAAACACAGGTTAGCTTTTTGGGCTCTGCTGCCAGGTTAGCACGAGTGTGTGAATTATGTATTTTAGCCAGTGAGATAAATTCAATTTGTGTGATGCTTCTGGAAATGGTGTGGTAATTAACAGCTCCGCTTTTTTAAAGTGCATTCGCAGTTTTTAATTTTCCACAAAAAAAAAAAACGGAAATGCAACGGCAGTACGACATGACTGTGTCATTCAAATGAAGAGAGTTGAAGGTGCCAGAGCATCTCTCCATTAACGACTGGCCTGCTATCATCGTATTGCCTCTGTAGCATCATCACACTGGCCAGGTCCGTCAATAATATCCCTTTAAACAGTCCAACTCAAAAAAAGCACGTAACAAAAACGTATTCAAGTCAGGTTATTGTTACATTGTTCAACTTTTCTAACGACTTGATCATTTTTAATGGTCTAGTAAGGATTGAGGTGGTGTATTTATTGGTCTAAAAAGCTCTTCAGCCTATCATGTTTTTTATAGCAGTCTGGCTCGCAATTTTTTTTTTTTGGGGGGGGGGGTTATTTCGTATTTTTGAAAGGGGGGGAGGTACGAATCATACACAGCACTACTTCCTTTTGTGGCTGATTATGTTGGTTCAGGGGCTTTAAAACCACCCTGCCCACCAGATAAAGAGATAGAGGGACATCGCAACTCTTTGTATTGTGTGCAAAAAAAATAGCCGAGTCATAAACTTCATGGTCATGCTTAAAACCTCAGGCCCATCCCTCGCTGCCATACGTACCCGCCTGGGCCATCCAGCCGCAGACATCGTTTTAGCAAAAGTGACTTAATGTGTCCGATTAACCTGCAGCCGCACTCACCCATAAATTTGTGGCTGTGTTTGTGTATGTGTGTGTGCGCGCGCGCGCGTGCGTGCGCTTTGTGCGCGACTAGGCTCCTGTCATCACAGAGATAAAGCGGACAGCTGACACAGTCCTGGGCGTCCCTTTATCTGCCTGTGTTGTTACAGCTTAACTCAACCGACCAGTCGTAAGTGAGGGAAAGATAGGGGGAGTCCAATCCACCGACACCCACCGTCTGGCTCCGGATACACGTGGTAGGAGGTATATGGTTTTATTCCATACACTTATATAGTTAAATAGCTTGTAAAATAGCAAAGAAAAAAAGGTGATCTGAGCATGTGGGACAGAACAAAAGATCAAAAGGGATCAAAAAACGTCATTATGGATATTACCACAAAGAGCATAATGAGCGAAAGCACGGCGAGACGCTCGAACACTCCACTCCTGTTTTATTTTAGCATTCTTAACGTCTGGGGATGTTAAAAAGGAGCCGCAATACGGGACATTTAAGAAAGCAAACAAACGCAGTGATGTTGCTTTAACTGAATCTCTGCAGTCTGTGGCTTGTGTGATTTTGACTGAGCGGAGACCAACCAAGGCGTCGCTCAGATTGCTTTCACCATTTACAGTTTCAATTTCAATTTGTTTCGAATGGCCCCTTGAGATGCAGCGTGTGGTTATCGAGGAGGTCCCACGTACAAATAACAAAGACATACATTGCAATGATACACAACACACTGCTACCATAACCTTGGCTTTTTAGTTTTCTTGTTGTATTGAGCAACGCCAGTCGGACTTTTAACATGTCATAAAACGAAATATCACTTTTACAGAAAAACTTTAATACCTGCAGAATTCTTTTATACTTCTTCACACATGCAGTGCCTCACTTTTTCTCTGAACAAACTGCAGCAGCTCCGGATGTCAGCATCTCCCTTTGGCCTCTCTGCATACATGTTTTGACCAGAGTTTTATCTCGATGAGACCGCAGAGCACCTGAGACCGCAGCCACCGCTCGGCAAAGTAGACCGCTCCCTTGCTTTGGCTCCGACTGACTCACATTTCATTTCCACCATCAATTACCAAAGCGGTCCGCTGTCGGCACGGCGGGATAAGTCACGGGTGGCGGTGAACTCAACCCCGTTCCGTTGGCCTCACCTTGGCCCAGGGTCAATCCATCCTGGGCAACAATGACAGCGGAAGATCAGTCAGGAGCCGCTGGAACGGAACTCGCGGCAGACTCACAGTCTGCTTCTTAGAGTAGCTCTTTGATCAAATACCTACCTCCTGTTACTTTAGATGAAGGGGTCAAGACACTGACGTAGCCTGCCATAGCCGCAGCCTGGACTGCTAGCTCACTGATCTGGGTTCAGATCCCTCCTGAAGCCACGGATAAGACTCCTCGCAGGTCCAAGTAGATGAAATGTTTTTGGCCACAAAACAGCGAAGTCAATTTTCTCAGCTGCTTAATTGCCTTTTGTCTGACCTGTCTATCCATTAAGACCTCCAGACTGCGTGCGAACGACTTCCACACCATCCGCTGTGGCAAAGTCAGCGGGATTTGCTGAAGCATAAACCGCTCAAAAGCCCCACTCCCTGCTGTGGCAGCGTTCAGGGTCTGTTCTTGAGCTGCTCAGCCATGAAGCCACTTCATTTAAACTGAATTGTCTTTGGTATACACCTGGTTCACCATTTCTTCCATAGACTTCACTGCACCCGTTACTATTGAAGGTGCAGATGGCCATCGGTTGACATGGCTCAAAACTGCCTTTGAGTTGGGAACATTGGACTGAGACTCGTTATGATAGAGTGACCAGCACTACTACTCACAGCACAACCTAATGGGTAAAAAAAACATGTGTTTTTGTTAGGCCTATTAACACATTTAAAGGTGCAGTGTACAAAATTTGGCTTGATTTATGATTTTTATATGGGTAAAATCTGGACACACAGCCCATAAATACATTAATAAAAGAATATAGCCACAGTACAGTAATGTTGTTTTCCTACCCGGAGAACGGTTCTTATACATAAATATTAAAGAATATACATAGAGCAAGGGTATTGTATTGTATTGTATTCAGGGTGAACGGACGCGTCCTCAAATAAACCAACGAAGAAGAAGGTGAATGAGGTGTTTAGGGTGTTGCTCACAGGCCCCCGTAGTTCACTGGCAAGCTAGGAAGAACAAGCATACGGAGTCCCTAAAGAGACATAATAGAAAGCGTTGGACTTTAAAATGTAACAAGTTGATGTTGCTATTTCTTCCCAAAAATCTCCAAATATTACACACCTAAACTTTAAGACTAAATATGAAAAGGTATTAAATGTTTTCCCAAACCGTTCGGACTAAGGCGTAAACCTTTTGCAAATCTTCAAGATTTTGGGACCGCAACTGAAAATTGGGAACTGGTAGATTATATTTAACCCAGGCCCAAGTGAATTCCCTTTCATTGAAGCACACATGCAATCATTCATTGTTACTTGTTTTTCATATTCAATATAGAAATGTACGAATTATCAATTTTCTTCCTTTCTAAAGGTTTTCTTGATTCATCTGACTTCAAATAGACCAACAAAAAAAACAAAAAACCAGCAGGTAATGTAGAAAATGATTTGAAATGAATTGTTTGTTGCACTGCTAGTTCACAATCAAAACACAGTGCACAAGGCTGGCAGCAGACTGGTTTCTGCACAGCTGAATAGCTCTCCTCTTCTATTGTTCGATGCTCCAAAGCGTGCGGCAGCAGATGGTGCCTCTTTCGCTATTTCCCACCAATACTAAAAGGAACTTTCTTCAGCAATGTTTTGCTCCTCGGGGGAAGAAAGAAATTACAGTATATGAGTGTCGAGACACCAAAGCAAGAAATTTCTCTCATCACCAATGGGAGTACGAGGGTCTGATTGGGGGTCTCTGGCACTCCCTGCCCATTTGCATTTTTGTATGCATGCAAATGGCGGCACAGCTGTATCTCTAACTGAGTTGTGCTCGTGCTCGATCTCCCTCTGGAGAAGCTTGCAACATTTTTTACCACTCGCTGCTTTTCGTTTTATTCGGGACAGAGCCCCAGCGAAGGCCTGCTCTGATTTTGTTTTATTTTATTCAATCATAACTGATCATGATTTAGGATTCTTTTTTATTCAGTCTCTTCTCGGTGGGAAACCATTGTCTATGTTTCACCTACAAACCCCATTATTATTGGAGGATTTGTTTAAACATGTTAAACAAATCCTGTTGTAAAAGTTGTTGTAAATGCTTTTATTCCGACCAAAATTTCTTGATTATTGTAATAAAAAAAAAAACTACCAAAAAACAATAGACAATTAAAAACAATTCAGTTGTTTTTCTCAGAAACCAATAATGAAACTTATTCTACTTATGCTGTATTTTTTTAATTAGGCTAATGCAAATGAACACGAGGTTATCCCCGACAAATTGTTTCTCCAAAGCCAGGACTGGGTGCCCGCCTCCCCCTTTTTCCCAGCTATATTCTTGAACTGGTTCACTCCTTCTCCCAGGGAGCTTCCCGCCTTGGTCCGCTCTGTTTATTTTCCATTCCTCATACCAGGACCAGCGCTTCCCCCAAAAACTGCAGCGCTGCCGAATCAATAGTTGCAGTGGGAGCCAAGCTCACACCCACAGCCTCCGGTGGAAGCGTTAAACCTTAAAATCAGTCCGTAATGCCTTTCACCGGGCAGACAGCGCCGCGGCGGGCGTGGGAATGCTGCACATTTGTGTCGCTCAGTGATTTAGCTGTCGATCTTCTGGAGTCGCCTTCTCCATCTCAGTGGTCTAGTCATAACCAGCTGAGTGGTCTAGTGGTGAAGTGTCCGCCCTGAGACTGGTAGGTTGTGGGTTCGATCCCCAGCCGGGTCATACCAAAGACTATGAGAATGGTCCCAATGGCTTGGCACTCAGTATTTGGGGTTGGACTTTGGGGCGGGGTGGTTAGATCACCCAATGATTCCTGGCCGCTGCACTGCTGCCCACCGCTCCCTCAGGGGATGATGGGTGAAATGCGGAGGACGAGTTTCACATCCTTCGGGATGCAACAATCACTGGGACCTTAATTTGAACTTCTTTCCGATCCCTCACAACAGGCTCTTATCGTCCGCGCCGCAGAGTGTATTTTCCCTCGCCCCAGTCGCCCCAGCATGTCCTCGCCGTACGCTCGTCTGCCCTTGATAAGACTAATCAAGCGCTCGGCACAAAGATAGTTTGAGTTTGGAGGCAGTTGCGCCTGCGGACGCCGACGACGCTCGGTGACCTGCACGTCACATGAAGCTCCATTGACCCTGTGGGAGCCATCCGCACCATTGGCCTTCCCATTTGGAAACCAGTCACCGCCACCATTAATCAAAAAGCATTTTTCCATAAAGGACCGCAGGGGAAAGGACAGATTTCCCCGTGCTGTACCTCTCCTGATCATCCTCCACGCGGTAAATCTCAGCCTTAATTGTCTTGGTTGTGCATGCCTCGCTTGGTTTTTCCAGCTGACGCGGCCGCGCTGGCTGTTGAATTCTTAATGTGCCCTTTTGTGGGCTGCTTTCAACAGCCATCACCTTCAAGCTTCAGCTCTTAATGGTGGGGGGGCGGGGAGCGTCTCCCCTGTTATTTTCGTGGCAGTTCAGCGGGGGAAAGTATCCGGCGATGCCGTTTTTAATACGAGCTAATGGATCAGCAATAAATCATCACGGGCCGAGTGCTTTGTTCTTTATTCCAAGTCTCCACGAGCTGCGCGAACACGTAACCCTCCCTCAAAGCGTCTGGGTGGTAGCACCTCTGCCCAGGGGCCTCATCTGTGGGTAAATAGTAAGATCTTGGCACTTGGACAAACATTTCCATCGCAGAGCGAGGATACGGGGGGAGATTCCATTACGGCTTTGGCAGGAGAACTGCACGGCAGCAGCCAGGCTGAGGCCTCAAACCTCAACAAGCGATAAGCCTCCTGCCAGGGACGGGCTTTTACCAGGTGGGGTTTTCCATCCGGGGCACTGACATTAAATATTACATTCATTTCAGATACAAAACGGGATCTTGGTTGCTGTCCCTGAAGATATTTTGTCTCTGAACTCACACATTTTTTTCTCCATACTTTCATAATAGTTATCATGACTCCTTTTCTAAAATGAATGTAAATCCAGAACTTCAGCCCGACTTAACTGACGTGACTAATGTCATTCAGCACCTCTGCGCTCCTGCCCTCTGAATGTGTAATCATAGCTTTGCAGTGACCTCGCAAGGTCTAGTCCCTACGTCAAAAATGATGCTTTCTCACTTTCTGACACAATTCTTCAGACTTTCTTTCAAGTCTTTAAACCTCACATAATCCACAAAACTCATGGCATTTGACATTTCTGTGCGCTAGGTGAGTGGACTTCAAGTGTCCTTGACTTAGTTTTGAATAGGTGTTATCTCAGGTCCTCACTTAATGCTTCAATACCATTTTTGGTGGCGAATATCTAAATCTTGTTAATTATTAATATCAGTGTTGAATAATTTCACAAATTTAGCATAAAAACAAAATATTACATTACTGTTCATGATTACCTTACCTTTGTTAATTAACTCTCTTCTGGGCAGTGATTTTTGGTTTCTGTTTCTTTTTCATAAAAGCTATTAAAGTGATTTTGTTTACAAATGTGTTGCTCGTCTCATTTCCCCCTTTTTGATGTTCATTACTTTTTATGAGCTTAAATGAGTCATTAAAGAATTGTATTCAATTATTTTGATATTCACCAAATTTCATTGTGATTGAAGACGGCTGCATTTAAATCGTTATCAGAGTAATGAGTTCCCCCCTTCTCATTTCTGCATATTAACTGCTAAATGTTATGTTAATATTCCTGCTTTGGGTCCCAAGACCTTTCTTTTTTTTTGGGTTAAATGAAGGCAGGCAGTTTTCAGTCAGTTTTCACAAAAAAAAAAAAGAAGGTCTAAGCATTTTCTGTGTCGGACTCAAATGAGATGTGTCAGGGCAGGCTGGCGGGCGATAGAGGGGAAGAAAAAGCGACCTGGAGACAGACGGCATGTCTCCGTGAGCTCTGGCAGTTTGTGTGAGCCTATCTCAATACACGAGTGACGTGAAATCAATGTTCAGAACGCAGCCTTATCAATGTTGCCATGATGACTGCGGCAGAAGGGAACCGACAGATTGTTTGGTTTCGGTCAGGAGGTCACCCTCTTTTCTTTCATGTGGCTTTTCACAATGAGCTTGGTGAGGGTTTGTTTTGTTTTGTTTTTTTGTGACCGGCCTGTGCAACGCCTGGTTTACCGAGACCGCAGCTCAACACGTTTTTTTTTCTTTCTCGGTAACCCTGCAATTTTCTTCACTCATTTAATTTGGTCCGTACAGAGTGTTGTATTCGTTTTTTCTGAGAGCAGAGAGCCGTCAGCTCTGCATTCACTCTATTGAGGGAACAGCTAACAAGATGTTCGCTCACAATAGCAGCTGAGTCTGCAGGTCTCTGTGACCTTGGTGTGCATGTGTGTGCGTGTGTTGCAGCGAATGCGGCTCCGTGTGTAGGACGGTGTAATGGTTGAGCCAGGAGTTGCGGATGAAGCAAGCGGAAAAGACTCTGATGTATTATTGAAGCGTTACACAACTCCATCTCGGATAGACGACAACAGCCATGCTTTGCGTGAAGTGGCGCTCGCAAAACACCACAAGTGCAATGGAGGTGGGCAGTGTGTTTGTGTGTATTTGGAATTTGAAAGGAGGATAAGAGGTGGTGATCCCTACCAAAGTTGTGTATCGACTGTCCTTATTAATTTGTATCTCTTCTTAGAACCGTCATCTAAGGCCCTGTCCACACGGGAACGTTGCAGTTTTTTTCTTCTTTCCCGGGGTCGAAAAAAGTCGCGTCCACACGCTGACAGATGGAAACGGAACGGTGGGTGAAAACGATGTAATGCGTATGCCACACCGAAAGGTGGCGCTGTTCACAGACGCTGACACAGCCACCGGACCCACGATTTAGAAAGAGGGCATTTCCACTACACACTAAACACACAGAAAACAAAAATGGCGAGTAGCAGAAAAAAAAGTGAGTCTGAAGTTTTGTGAGGTTTTGTAGTAATATTGCCAACAAATCTTGAAGCGCCTGCGATACAAAGACAACTCCGCTCGCCGCTATCGTTGTTGTTTGTGCCGCTGCATGCCGTGTTTTTTCCGGTCACATGACAGTGACGGTGCGATGACGTCATCGTTTTACAAGGAAAAGCCGTTTTCACTGTCCACACGGCAACGATGTGAAAACGGCGAAACGGCGTTGTCAGATTTTCCCACTCTGGGACCCGTTTTCAAAAAATACCGTTTCGGGGGACCCAAAACGTCGTTGCCGTGTGGACAAAACGCCGTAACGGTTAAATACTTTTCCGTTTCCACCAAAAAACGTTCCCGTGTGGACGGGACCTTAATGAAATTGATCAGTCAGGAATGTTCCAGACTATAAAGGCTATTCTATTCTATTTTGCTTTATAACAATAAGGAAATATGTTGATATTGCTTTAGATTTATGTTTCTTAAACAAAAAAAAAATCTAAATGGTTAAAATCGCCTTTTGTGTAGCCACATTTACAGCTCTCACCAAGACCCTGACAAACTCATCATTCCGTCTTTTTCATCTGCTCCACATTGCATCACCCTGAAGACGGTTAAATTATGAGTACAGGTTATGTGATAGTGTGTCTTTCTCCTGTTTGTTGGATTGCAATCGTTGGTCCGTCCTCCAGCAGCAACAATCCATTTGTCCGTTTCCCCAGGACATTAATGTTGTTTGGATGACCTAGATGCTCGATCCAAAAACTTTAACCTGTTGATAAACGCTCCCCAGACTTTAAGATTCCTTTAAAAAGGAATATATACATACATGTATGCAATGACAAATTAGGTGGTCAGAGAAACAAACATTATATTTGTTCATTCCCATGGTTGTTTCTCATTAGTTATTACTACAAAAGGAAGTAAAAAAATTATGTGATATTAACGTTGTGTATTTTCATCAGCCATTGAAATGCTGCAATTTGCCCCTCACTAAAAATTTGTAATTTTTAACTCTTTAATGTCTGGACATTTTGGCTGTTATCGCTTTGCCGTAGTTTGGACTCCCGAATTTTTTTTTTTTTAATGATTTTTTTAATGAGAGTCTTTCTTTATTAGTCCCATCTGGCCATCAGGCTTCCCGTCCTTTTGCGCAAAACTGCTCCTGAGCGTCAGCTATGATTCTGGCTAAAAAAAACAAACAAAAGAAGAAGTTTGTCTTCACTACAGGGGCTTTCCTGTCACATTTCAACTGTTATTTCAATCATAAGTGCACTTACCGAGAGCTGGCAGCGAAAGTATTTATTTATTGCTTGTCTTTGCGAAGAGCCTGACAGGTGGAGGCGGCTCCGCAGGGAGAGTCGAATTAATTCTGAGCCGAGGCTTCGCCTCTTCGCTGAGCTTGCCGTTGTGATGCTGCGGCGGGATTTTGTTACCTTTCAACGTGATGAAACGCTGCTGACTGCTACTGCACGCACAGCTGTGAACCTGCGTCCTCTCACCAGTGGAACTTTATATCCTAGGTCTTTCTCATAAAAAAAGGATTGAACCTGGTTAGACCTGAAACACATTTGAAAAAGGGCAACAGGTTTTTTTATTTTTTGTTTTTTTTTTTGTCCTTATATATAAATTAATAAAATAAATACATTTAAAGTGCAAAAACATGGTTCATTTCCAACATTTTAAAGCCACACTTGTAGTGATGGCATTCCTCGCACATGCTACAGGCTACTAACCAAAACACCTCTTAGGTCTGACTCTCTCTGTTGGTTTTCTTTAGGGTTTCATTAGAAATTCATTTGTTAATAAAGTTATACGTGTATCTAATATTTATATGTCTGACACATTTCCTCCCTTCCTTTCCAGTTCTCTCCCATCGTATTATTACCTTTTTTCTCACTGTGTGCTTTATTATCGCCTGCAGTTCAGTGCCGGGCGCAGAGTGAGGTTAATGAATTATCATTTCCGCGCTGTAATAGGAGCCGTGAACGGCTACCACAGCGGTAAAGGTCATCATAAACACATTTGCCTCCTTTTAGTGCCTGAACTCATGTGTGAGCAGACGAGGGGGGAAATGACTCACATTCAACCTTATCATTTACTTAAATTATCTCTGTAGAAGCAGCTTAATGGAAGGAGACATACTGTGTCCTAACTTGTTACAGGCAAAACCCGGCAAGATAGACGCTGGAATCATTTCGAATTGCGTTACCGATGCCGGTGGGTTTTCATTCACAGGCAAATGCTTATTACTTACAAGATACACAAAGGCCATTATTATTTTTACATATGCGTATCCCATGGTTCTCTTGCAGTTGACCCATGGCAAGATGGACGGTTGGTTGGTTGTTTGGTTGGATAGTTGGTCGATTGGATGGGTTGTTGTTGGTCTCTTGGTTCGTTAGTTTGTTGTGTTGGGTGATTAAAAATGGTGACAAAAGAATCTCTTTTGTTCTGGTTGTATTCTAGATTTTACCACATGTACACTTGTTGTTTATTAGGTGTCTAAATTGTCAGCTTTATAATGCTACAATGTTACATTGTTTTGTTTGGATGCTGATACAATGTCCAGCGACACAAAATCAAAAGCTGCGTTTCCATGACAGTTTTTCGCAAAATAAAAGTGATATTTCTAAAATTTTCACATTGAATGGTGTGAATACATAATACACATAAGCTGTAATTCATTAATTTTGCTTTTCTTTGCTTACGGTTGTTTGCTGTCAAGAATGGTTATGTTTTTATCTGATTACTTGTAAAAAAGTATTCTGTCTCCTCTTCCGTCCAAATGTAATGCGCCTTTTTACTTGACGTGAACTGGTCACGTGACCCAGTACGTCACGTCCGCTGATGTGTTAATATGAAAAAAAGTATTTCCATGACACTTTTACAATATACCTCGATATGGATACGTCTGAAAAACCACCTCATGATTGCATCAAAGCCTTTTGGTTTTTCCAAGTTTAGGTGTTTCCATTACCAGATTTTTATTTTCGATTTCGATTTTGATTCGATTTAGGAGACTAAGAAAAAAAAATATCCATCTCATATTCCCGTCTTTTTCTTCACTGCTAGCCATGACCTGCCCGTGAACGGAAATGGTGACCCATGTGAAGCAATATTTTCATGTTGGATCGATATTATCAATGTGTTATTTAATAAATCAATATATCGATGTTGATCAATACATCGTTACACCCCTAGTGTTAATTAATCATGTCAGTTGACGTCGAACAATCAAGATTTGTAGTTGTTAGTTAATGACTTTGTACTTTTTGTTGTTATTACTGTATTGTTTCTATGTATTTAAATCAATGTTTTGTTGAGTAATTTGGTCCCTATCTTATCAGACACTCATTAGGGGGCTTCACTTTTTGACAGCGCAGCCATGTGTGTCTCTGTGTGCCATGTTGTCGTATTTGTGACATGTCCTCTGTCGTTTCTCGAAGATTTGTTGAGACTTTAAATCTCATCTCACTGACAGCCACTTTGTACTCACCCCGAGGTCAATACAGTCCTCTTTCTGTCATTGACCAAAGAGTAAAACATTAACTGATGCCAAGCCCCTCTGTATAAATTAATTTGGTCGTTCACCATAATCAACAGTACCGTCACAGTGAAGGCTTACCCACTGCAGTGATTCAGGATCGCACACAAAATTGCATTGTCTCACCGCACCACTTTTATATTTACCCATTTGGAAACGTCAGTGGCATAATAAATACCAATTATTTATTCCCTACACAATGTCTCTCCATGGCAGCTTAAATTTCATTTAAATTATACTGCAGTTTTGTTATTCAGCACTGGGTGTTGAATTATGTGCACAGATTTCTCTCTCACCCTCTCTCTCCCTCTCCCTCTCTCTCTCTCCAGCTTTCTTATGCTCTGGCTGCAAACCAGTTCACTGTGATTAAATGTCTGGATTTCTGCCTTTATGAAATAAACAAAAAAAATTGTACATTGTCAATTCAATTGCATTTTCATACAACCAGCATAAACTCACAATGTGCCTTTTGGGTAGAAACAGCCGCTGCCTTTCCATTACCCCAAGAATTGCACCAACCTACATATGGCAATAAAAACTGGTAATGGAAACACCTAAACTTGGCTTGACAAATATGGCTAAAATGTTTTGATGCTCTCATGAGGTGGTTTTTCAGACGCATCCATATCGAAGTTTATCGCAAAAGTGTCATGGAAACACTTTTTTCGTACTTACACGTCAACGGACGTGAGGTACGGGGTCACGTGACCAGTTCACTTCAAGTGAAAATGGTGCGTTATGTTTGGACGGAGGAAATTCTTTCCGCGTCCCGCGAGAATTCTCTTGATTCTTGCGCGACAGGATTTTACGAGAATTACGGCTTATGTGCTTCACACCATTCAATGGAAACGCCTGCAAATCACAGTTGTACCTTGTTCTACCTTATTTTACGAAAAACTGTCATGGAACGTTAACCGCATATCAAAATGATAACAAATACGAAATAGTAACACAAAGGGAAACAAACCAAAAAGTAAAATGTTCATTTAAAGCTTGTGAGAACAGACATGAAGCAGATCTTTGGAATAAAACCATAACGTGTATCATAGTCTTTTTTTCACCAATCGCAAAAATTTGACATGCTGCTTTTAAACAAGCATACTTTGACTTGCGCTTGGTGCAGTTGCGGTTCCCAATGAACAATCTCCATGCTCGTGAACGTGACCATTTTGTAACGTTCCACTCCCTCTCTTTTCAAGACACAATCTGCATATCGCGTTTGTTGTCACCTCTTTGCGCCAAGTACGCGCTTGCCAATCTATATCGCACATGATATAAAATCATCGGTGCCTTTCGTAAAGACCTGACGTGAGGTCACTGGGTGACTGGGTGAGAATGACGAGCCTTTCCCATGACTCCACTATCAGTGTTGGCCATCAAAGCAAATCATGCACAGAGTCCTGAATGGCCTTATTCATCCCCCGACTGCTCCTCTCCTGCTGATGAAAATCTCCCTTTATTTGAGGCGTCATTACAGCGAACAAGCAGTCACTGTATTTAATTTAGAAAGTAATCCTTGTCTTCATTCAGTTCATATGATCTCTTTGGCTAATTTAATCTCTTAATGGTTGGATGTTTTCCCCCTTTCAGCGGGACCTATTTGCAGTTTATGAGCTGTTGCAGAAAAAGTCATTTTGAAAAGCAACCACTCCTCTATTGGACATCATGTTTTATTTAGCGGCTAAACGTGAGCCGAGTGACACTCTCGCGTTTGTCTCATGCGCTGCTGTCGCTTTCATGTAAATTTCTCTCGCAGCACATACACACACACACACACACACACAGTCGCTGCAGGGATGTAATGTTGCTAGGCAACATGGGGGAAGACAATGACGAGGCTCAATTGCTTTAGTGCTCTGTTCAAAGGTTACAGGGGTGTTACGCCAGGGTTGACCTTCCTTCAATAAGCCCCAATCTTTGTCGCCTCCTTTGTGGGGACTTGTGTGTGTTAATTGTACGTCGGAGTGTGGTGAAGGGGTGTATGAGGCAACAGTCAGTCCCAAAGCAACAACAGAATTTTTTTTTTTTTTAGAAAAGGCTTTGTCCGAGGAAAATGACTATGCTACACCTTTGTTTGGAATCCTATCACTCACAAGACCTGCCCTTTGTGAAAGGAAATGATGCCTGTTAGTGTTCACTGAAGACACTCGCTGGTTACAAATCTCACTGAACGCAGCTAAACTGCTGTGAGAACAGATTTCCAGCTCAGTACTGGTAAGTGGACTATACATGGATGGACTATATAGCGCTTTTCAGCGCCTTAATGATACCCCAAAACGCTTGACATTACTTCTCATTCACCCACGCACACACACTTTGTTCGCGTTTCCACTTGCACTACTCTGCTTGGGCCACCTCGGCTCGGCACTGGCGCGTTTCCACCCCAACTTGGTCGCAGCTCAGTGTGGAGTTACTACAGCAAGGCGGACCAAAGGTCTGGTCTCTTGACGTTTATCATCTGTGTCCCTGATTCATAGGTTTTACTTTTTGACCATGTTTTTTTTTTTTTTTTTTTACAAAACATTATAGTAGAGCTAAAAATGATTTTGTTTTCATACTGTTGATTTGTATCTAAACACTATCCTAGCATAGAAAATACAGACTCAGAAACGATCACTCGAGTCACTCTATCAAGTCCTACTCAAGTCCTCTATCATTAGACAAGAATATCCGCACAACTTAAGTCCACACAAAGCACAAAGCAGCAACAACTCAACTCAACGGACGTTGACACGCTAGCGTGCATTAAAATCGCTCTAAGAAGCGAAACTTTGGACAGTTGGAGCTGGGATTCACACCAACAACACTTTGATCATTGGACGACCCGCTCTACCAGCTGAGTCACCCTAATGGCTTCTCCAGCAGGATCATTTACTGTCAGTCGACGCCCGCGACCTTCTGACTTCCTCTTGAGATGTAGCTGATTTTCGGAGTCTTGAGTGACTGAAAAAGTGTTCTTCAGCTGTAATAATGGGGCTTTTGTTGGAGTCCATTACGTGCAATTTTCCCGTGAGGAATTGGGTTTCAATGATGGCAAAATGTTTTGAGCCTCAGTGAAACTGGCAGTCGCCGTCAAAGAAAGCCGCCAACATCATAAGCTGGGCTCTTGTTTGTGTGATTTATTCGAAAACTGAATAGTGAAGATCACCTTGAGCCGCATTTTGTGTTTTCTGCTAAAGTCTGAATAAGTTGCACTATGTGCTAAATTCAGACCAAACCCAATTGAAGGTTTCCTGCTTTATTTTAGGTTAAGCCTTAGGTTAAGGTTAAGTGTGTAACATTTGGAGATTTTGAAGAAGTAGCAACATCAAATGGTTACATTTCAGATTGCAGCATCTTTCACTTTTATTGTACTGCAATTATACACTTATTAATGTACTTATGGACAGTATATTAAGTTTTTATAAAAATTGGAAATCAAGCCAAATATTACACACTAGACGTTTATCCATTATGCTCTGACAGTATACACACAAAGATGGGACCAAAGGACAAAGGCGTTGAGAAGGCCTTGAGCCACTGGTAACCTGTCTCGACACAACAGATCTTCCAATCTGATGGCTTTTTGCCACGCTGCCAGATTTGGACCGAATTCAGCCTCACAGTTGATGTGCACGCAGGTTTGAGATTACAACTGCGCTAGGCACGCGGGAGGAAAGAAAAATGTCAAAGCACTCTTGGCACAAAGTCCATTTGAGGCTAAGCGCTTCAAATGGCTTTACTGAACTGTAATCCCAAGATTTCACAGCATGGTATCCGAGGTCAAGAATGAGCTTGTAATTTCATTTCTTGAACCTTGATAAACAAATGGTGGTTTTGCCAAAACCCAGGTAAAGGGCATCTAATAAGGGAGATATCGTGATACAGATGATTGTTCACGTCAAGTAAAAAGGCGCATTACATTTGGACGGAAGAGGAGACAGAATACTTTTTTACAAGTAATCAGATAAAAACATAACCGTTCTTGACAGCAAACAACCGTAAACAAAGAAAAGCAAAATTAATGAATTATGGCTTATGTGTATTATGTATTCACACCATTCAATGTGAAAATTTTAGAAGGCTCCAAAAAACTTTGGTCTTTAAGAAAATTGTTGCTCTCTCTCTCTCTCTCTCTCTCTCTCTCTCTCTCACTCCCTCTCTCTCTCTCTCTCTCTCTCTCTCTCTCTCTCTCTCTCTCTCTGAAACCAGCAGACGTTTTAGCAAATGAGGCGGCATATCATCTGTCAACAGGTTTTCTTCCAGTTAGTTTATAATCTCGGAATGGGAGTGAGGATATTAGCACATTGTGAAAGCTGCCGGTGGGGGTTTATCTTCTCGGGTCCTTCTCTTAACTTGTCCAACCTTTTTTTCGGCAGGAGACGGAGGCTGAAAACAATCTTCCCATATCGTCCCTCTCTAACCTCCATGGGCAACAATCTGTCTTTCTGAATCACCTCTGTCCTGCTGCTAGTTGGCTCACTATCTAATCAGCCCACTGTTACAGACGAACAGTGCCCGGGGGACACTGAGGGAATCGGAAAGCTCCTTCTGTGACACTGAGGGAGTGTCATCTACTTCCACTTCCACTTTTCAAATTTGTACATGAAAATCTCCCTTTGCCGTGGCTTTGTTTTAGTCATCTTATTGTACTTGGGTGGTTTGGTAGTGGGTGTGGTCTCTGCGCACCCCATCTGGTTGCAGTTCTCTTATTATTCATACACTGTTGATGTGGTTTCACAATAAAACCCGTGTGATGGTGGGTTGGTGTCAAATGCTTAAAAAAAAATTCTACAGTTGTTTTTCACATCCAGCAGACGAAAGATTTGTTTCTGGCAGCAGCCGATCGACGACAGAATGCCTTGGAGAATTTTTTCCAAGTGAGAAACCCACCACAGTTTTGTTTTTTGTTGTTGTCGGGGTGTTTTTTTTTTTATGTCTTCAAAGCATGTCATCTGTAATTGGTCTAGTTCAGAGCGTACAGCTGCCAGGGCGGCACAAAAAGAAAAACGGCATCATGACAAACCCCATGCTGTGATGTATCAGCTGCACAATCATCATTACCAGCTGACATTTAGCCATCTCGGACTTGCTTCTGTTCTCAATAAAGGCCAATCAGAGGGTCCAATCAGACACTGCGAAGCTAGAAGGTTCAACTTAAATACCAAAAAAAAAAAAAAACGGCAGGCTAAAGCGATCAATAATATTGGACCCAATCGTGTCGTTAGCAGTGACAAATTACTGTTGATGTCAGTATTTGTAGAGAAGCGTGCGGAAAACAATCTGTTGCCAGCAGAGAGTCAGAGTCATTGTCAGCTGATTTCTATCAGACAGGGATGCACCAATACCACTTTTTTGTGGTACATGTATAAGTAGAGCACGAGTACTCGCATTTCAGTACTCACTGACACCGAGTACTTTTCCACAGATGTTCTGTTTTTTTTAACATTCCTCAACATGTTTTTTCTAGAGCATAGGTGATTGTCACGAGATTCTCTATACAGTACAAACATTTGCACTGTGTGAGATTGTCTGTGTGTGTGTCTGCGCGCGGTATCGGTACATACTTAACGAGTACAAGTGGAGTACTCAACCCCAGTATCGATACTTATACCCCATGTTGGTATTGTGTGTGTGTGTGTGTGTGTGTGTGTGTGTGTGTGTGTGTGTGTGTGTGTGTGTGTGTGTGTGTGTGTGTGTGTGTGTGTGTGTGTGTGTGTGTATCGACACGTATTTTACAAGTGCAAGTCGAGTACTCAACGCTGGTATCGGTACCGATACCTTATACTGGTATGGGTATCTTTGCATCCCCAGTATTAGAAGATTGACATAGCGGTTGGTCTGTGCAGAAATTGGGGGGTCTTTGTCACAAAGAAAGTGAAGTCATCTCTGTCGCCATCAAGAAGCTTCATAAAGGAAAAATGAATAGCGATGGAGCTTCTTCGTGCGGCCGCAGATTGCGGCCTCGAACCTGTTACTGCGTGTGAGCAGACAGAGACGGACATTGGGGACTCCTCTTTGTCACTCAGCCTCATTAACCGAATTGATTAGCTTACGCAATCGTTGACACAGCCACTGGGGGAAAATGATAAATGATGCCACCCGGAGCACAGAGGTCACGGTGCTGCTGCTCATTAAAGAGACTGCTGCTCTAAGCTGAAATGGAGTGGAGCCGTTAAGAAGAGAGCAGTTTCTGAAGACCGCTTCCTCCGCTCCCTCGACTTTCTGCAGAGCTTTCATTTAAGACAAAGGAAGTTACCTCCGGCCAGTAATAGAAATTACTGGTTTGTTGTGCTTAAGGTGCCCGTGTGGCTTATTTGTTTGATGCCATTTGTGATTTAGAGTTGTGTGCGCCGCAAATCTTGATTCAATTCATCTTTGCCACTCAAGATCTCGTCCATATTGAATAAGTTCTGTCCACAGGTAACACGTCTTCAGGGCTCAGAAGTGAGATGTCTTTGAAGAATGCTCCTGATTTTTGGAGTTAATGCAACTAATTGCCGCCTTGTGAGATTTTTGCACAAGGCCGTGTAATGGAAAAGTATTCTTGTGTTATTCTTTATCTTGGTTTATATTGTATGATCACTAGTAGCACGTGTAAACTGTTAGAATCCTAGGTTAACATATACGCATCGTATTTCATTTTCCTTTATGGCCTGCCACGGATGTGCTCATCCTCTCCCTGTACAGGATATGAGCTGTGAAATCGGTCAACTATCGTATAGTCGTTGGTTTGTCTCTCTCTGTTCTCCTCCCTGTTCTTTCCTTATCTCTTCCCCTCCCGGTCCACTGTATAAAAGACCTTCTTCCTCCTTCCCTCTTTGCACATGCACTCGCACTACCATTTCTACTGTGTTTTGTGCCTCGGAGCTCCGATCCATTTTTTATTGTTTGTTCATTAAATTACTTATTATCCCAGCATTCCTGCATCGGCATCTTCGCTCTTTTCCACAACAGCCGTCACTGCTCTATATTTAACAAATCTGTTTTTAATTTGTTGGGAAAGTTTGCGAGGAACTGCATTTTTTTTTTAAGAACATCCAAGACATCTTTTGGTACGTGCCAGAAATCCCATATTTGAGGTCTTGGTGTCTCACATTGGTATAATCAACTTTAAAAAACAAAAACAAAAAAAAACTTCACTTTTACTTGCTTTTGTCTGGGTTTCATCCAGAGGAGCCACGAGCAGCACAGTGACAGTGTTGCCAACTGAACGCAAAGTTCTCCGACACGCTGACAGAGACGTTGTTGAAGCGCCGACACTTAGCCGCTGTAATGTTCCTCTTTCTTTTCATCAGAGTTTCCTGTGATGGCTTTATAATTATATCACCGTGTATTATTATTGTTATTATAACAGATTATCACATAGAGCTGGGGTGTTGACGGCCCCGCGTTTCTATTGTCAAGCTGTCATTAAAAGTCAGTCATCAGAGTTCGTCCACTTATTAGCATGGACAGCGAGAAATCTCGCTAAAGTCCCGCGGCCCGGTGGTTGGGGATGTGGAATATTGTCAGTAAGGCACATTTACAATGAAAGTGCATTGTGAACGAGAGGCTTTGTAAAGTTGCCCTCGCTCCATTCACTGTTTTTGTTCACACTCGCTTAACTTTGCATTAGCTCATGCTAACCTCACTGCTCATGTCTGCTGATTGTGACTGTGATAAATTCCCATTTTACTGCTGCAATAAACTTATCTGGGTATTTATATATTTATATATAAATATATAAATAAAATGGTGCCTCTTGCCTAATTTTGGTGGACCATTAAAAATGCTTGGACGACACAAAGCACGTCTATTTGAGTAATAATTGGTAAATAAGCAGGCCAATGGGTCAGACAGGGGAGGAGGAAAATAAAGCACCGGTGCAGAGAGGGAATATTCATCCCGAAGTGTGCAACAGCGGCAGTGTTCATTTTCAACACAGGCGCAAAGTATACCGCTGTTCTCTGAAATTCATCCAAAAACCAGTCAAATCTGGTCTGATCTTGTCAAAGTGATGTGTGATCTTGAAGCCTTCATGTATGTACATATTTTTGTGTTTTGCGACTGACTGTCTCCTATCGGATTATTTCCCAGTTTTGTGCTATTAAATGTTGGTATTTTAATATATATATATATATATATATATATATATATATATATATATGTATATATGTATGTATATATGTATGTATATATGTATGTATATATATATGTATATATATATGTATATATGTATGTATATATGTATGTATATATGTATGTATATATATATGTATATATGTATATATGTATGTATATATGTATGTATATATGTATGTATATATGTATATATATATATATGTATGTATATATATATGTATATATGTATATATATATATATGTATATATATATATATTTTATATATATATATATATATATATATATATATATATATATATATATATATATATATAAAGATATATATATATATATATTTATATATTTCTTGTGAAATGATGAGGAAGAATTGTCAGACCTTCATTAGACGTTCAATCATGAGATCGTTTAACTCATCCCCCGAGGAAGCGGCGAGCAGCACCGGAAATCATTGCTAATCATTTTTGTGATCTAATGCCCCCAAGCATTAATTCCCAATGATGGATTTTTTGTCTTAACAGCAGGGACATATACCAGGTGAGCTTTTTCATGTTCGGCCAGAATTACAAGAGAGATAGATAGATTGATAGAACTTATAGTATATATGTATATATATATGTATATGTATATATATGTATATGTATATGTATATGTATGTTGGCCATTATTTTGCAGGACACATAATTCAATGCGATAATTTCAATAATTGTATTCATTAGACATGATAGAAAGTGGGCTAGCGTTATTACTCTTGTGGAATACATTTGGTTTGTGGAATACATTTGGGTTGCGACTTGGGTCCTGAGACTCCACCAGTTGAGAACCACCGATGTCTTCTACCGACTTTGTAGCAGTCGAGACTGCCGTTGACCAAAACATACTGGATTCAGTTTGTTCTCTCTCTTAACCTTTGTTGTCACCAACAAATCCTTGTACAAATGCCATGCAGATTGCTCGGCTGCTCTCGGTAACAAATTCAGAAAACACTGGGGACGGAGGTTAGTGCGTCCTTTAAAGCAATCCAAGCCCTTTATCCTTTATCCTTCCTGCTTCATAGAGCTGTGTTTTTGTCCCCCCAGTGTGTCAGTCAGTCCAAGGAGAGCGAGGACTAAGAGTGCAATTGGAGACGATGGCGCAGAGCCTCCGCAAAATCCCATCAGTTTGTCCTTCGGCTCCTCTGCTGTTCCTGCAACTGCAGTGTCCCCCCACCCCCGCCTCCTTTTTTCCCTCACAGTTGGCGTCGGCCTATATGCACGTGGGCGTGCGGCCGTAGAATGTGGCTCGGCTGGTCTGGACATGACACAGGGATTTGTAAGGAGTGTTTATTATTGTGGCTTGGCAGAGCAGGAGTCGCTCCCACCGGTCTGTCAGCTGGACCGAGCTGGAAAATCTGCTCTCATCTCTCATCTCTCTCTTGCTCTATTGCGCTTCTTCTCTCCCCGCTCCCTTTCTTTCTTTCAGAATAACACGAGATTTGCCCGAATTATAACAATTACAATGATTTGGTAATGATTTGTCAAGTTTAAAGTTTTGTTTGAGCTCTTTTGGGGAAATAATCATTTTCAGGGATCTAAGTGTCATGTTGTTAATGGTCAACTTTAACCGACAAACCTAGAGCTTTGACCGTGATTGACAGTCATGTACTGAACAGGAGTAGTTCAAAATATATTTTAAGTTGGCATCTCATATTTGGGTTGTGTTGTGCAGAAAACATGGTGAAAATATGAAAAAGACTTTGGAATCTGTGGAATCAGACGTTGTTGCATCGTCCAGAGCTGAGGCGGTGTCCGGTAGACTGGGTAGGGTTTTTGACTGAGCTCCGTGTTTTCTTTTCAGTTTTCTTTTGGGGTTATCTTTCAGACCCCGCTTTGAAAAACACACCAAACCTTTTGAGTAATATATTCCCCTCCTTACCTGTGATGGCGCTACATCAGAAATTCCCAAAGGAGCAGACAAGACGTAAACGAGAAACCTCGCTCGTCTATTTGGTAAAAGCAGGGCATCTTGCTACGCGTGCGTTTGTTTAGGTTTTGTTTACCCACAGTGCTCTGTGTTGTAGTCCGCTGCTGGCATGTGAGTCACTTGAAACAGACCGAGACCTACGTTTTCTGTAGACGGACCAGAGTTTGCTTCTTTGATCCACATCAGAGCTCGATTGCGCGTTCACCCCCTCCCTGAAAAACAAACCAGACTTTCCAAGCAAACAAAACCATGTTAAAAACAGCTGTGGTTTAATCATAGAGGAATGGTGGGAATGCACCTGTAGTCAGACAGATACTGTGTGGCCAATACATCGTTTTGCACCGCCGCACTGAGGCGCAAGTGTGCGTGTTCTTAACGGACGAGCGACCCTCAGTCTTGGCTGAGGATCAATGAAGTACTGTGCTGTTGAAGATGCAGAATTTTGACTGTAAAAAATAAAAGCCCAGTTCCGGCCACATACAGTACTTATGTAATATTAAGGCCATTTGCAGATTCAATACGTTCATTTTAGTGGTCTACTCCCAGCATTAAACAAGGGTTGTTTGGCTAAAAAGCTGTTCTGGCAAGCTGTTCCTAGCTGCTCCACAGGTTGTTCAACAGTTGCTTACTCCACAGTTACTTCAACAACTTGTTGATGACTTGTGACGCAGAAAGTTCGAGCAGATTCTGAAAGGCTTGCTTCAGCGCAGTAGCAGAAAAGGTTAGCCCAGCTCGAGAGGCACAAGTTGTCATTTCACGTCCTCGGTGTGTTCGCTGGCATGCCAGTAACTCTGAAAACCCCGCTAAGTTTGAAGTGATACGGCCCCTTTAAAAGAAACCTTGGAAGCTAAATGGAGCCTGCGTGTCATTGGCAGTTTGTCTCTCATCGTGTAATCATCAGCAAACATGACAATGGTGCAGCAGGAGCCTTCACCAACTCCACAAAGTGGCTGTAAAAATGTGTGTTTATGAAAGTGAATTACGCTTCTTTCTTCCCTAATAACTACCGTGGAGGTGTCCTTGAGTGGGATATTGAAGCTCCAGCTGCTGCTGCTGCTGCCGCTGCCGCAGTACAAGGCGGCGTTTTGTGTCTGCGCAAATGTGACTCGCAGTGTGCAGCTGAAAGCTGCCGTGAGAGCGCGCGGCTCACTAGATCTTTTCCCTGCTAAATAAAGCTCTAAAGAGGCAACGAGGCATCTTCACGACCCGACACGACTTTTCATATCCCGGCGGTTTCTCTGGGATTTCCTAACAAGCTGCCGCTGGAGATTGTCGCCGCTATCTAAGCTGTGACTGACAAACACCCGAATTTAATATTAGTCACATTTCAAGGCTGCGAGGACGGATACGGCCGTGCCGCCGCGAAGCCGCGTGGCCCCGGGTGACACCGCGCTGGCGTAACATCCAATTTTACAGGGCTGCATATGTGTTTATGTGAGGCGTAAAAGCTGTTCAGTCCTCAGTCATCACAGGGAGAGGAAAACAAAGTTCAGCGCGTAATTGGGATTGAAAGCATAATGTAAAGCAACATTTCTTTCTTTTCGTAATTTAATGAATTGATGAAAGACCAGATTTGTAACTAAATTAAAAATGTTCTAACCTGTATCTCCATCATTGTATGACTCAATTTAGAGACTGAATATTCTAGTGAATACATTCTCATTATGCCTTCAATCGCCTCTATTGGCAACATCATTAATATGAACTTTGATGAACTGGATCGGTTTTGCTGCGTATGCATCAAAGGCTCAGGACACTGCTGCAAGCCTCCCATCAGATTATTCCTATTTTTAATATCCCACTTGGGTCCAAAGGTAAAATGAATGACTTTTTCAGTGACATTTGCCATATATGGCGTTTATTTAGCTGAAACATCTCACAGGGGGTGTCAGGTTAGGTTACGGAAGGCAGCATGTCAGCATGACAGACCTAAAGAATCTCACTGTTTCAGCCTTTTGACGACAGTTGTGTCATCATCAAGCTCTCAGTAAGTAGTCCAGACTCGAGAGATTGAACCTGGAACTCCATCACCGTGCAAACGGCTAACAACAGCTGAGAATTTTGTTTTTATTTCCCCCTGTTTGGAGTTAGTTAAAGGCAGTAAAAAGAAAATATTTACATTTGGTATAGGCTGGAGAAGTCTTCTCTCACTCAACGTGACGGCGGCTCGGCCGGACAGCCTTTCACTCAGCTCGCCCGCTGAGCCGCTGCTGGTAAACGTCTTCACAGTTGCGGTTTGGAAACCACGGTCCGCATGACAACATTGTTTGGCCACAGCGTGACAGCGTCTGGCAAAAAGGAAAATATCGAGCAAGACTTTAAATTACACAGAAATCTGTTGGGTTGGGTTTTTTTTTTTTTTGGAAAGGACGGAAGCTAACGTCCCTGACAGTAAATCCAAAAAAGACAAAGACTACTGCTTAGAGCGAAGGAAATGCGAGAAGCAAGGAGATCTCTGAGTTGAGTCGCACTGATAAACCGAGGTGTGAAGTAACAAAGTACAAATACCTTGTTGCTGTACTTAAGTAGATTTTTCAGGTATCTGTACTTTGCCTGAGTATTTCTTTTCCTGACAACTTTTTACTTTCCTCCATTTGTAAACTAATATCTGTACTTTGTACTTCTTGTAATGGGAAACCATACTTACTTGTGTGTTTAGTCGTGTTTTAAGGTACGGATTCTGATTAAAATGATTGATTGATTTATTATAGTTGTTGTTGCTTGAAGTGGAGCTATTTGAACTGTGCTGTTGTGTCGTTAAATATAAAAGTGGAGTACCTCAGTTTTGGGGCCCCTCTGATCAGCTCAGTCCAGATTATTCTGTCACCTTTTCTGTCAAAAAGGAAAATAAAAATCTTTCCATTTTTGCAAAATTATCAACAAATTTATTATTTCATGGCAAAAAATCTGTACTTTTTACTAAAGTACATTTCAGAACCAGCACATGCTGCTCTTACTTTTGAAAAAAAAGTTGAATCCATAAATTTACATAAGTACAGAATATGAATACTTTCGCCACCTCTGCCAGTAAATAACAAACGTG
>NW_027466185.1:17412500-17420000 GCF_046127955.1 Nelusetta ayraudi | reverse complement strand
CCCAGGTGTCATTAAATTGCTTCAGTTTGGTTGAATTGTCTCAGTTCGGTTCAACATGGGGAAGACTGCAGACTTGACAACTGGCGTGTGTGTGTGTATATATGTATATAAATATATCTATATGTATATACACTTGTGACGCACTTGTGTATATATACAGTATATGTGAGAACTGTTCTGTTGATAGGAAAACCAAATTACTTTTATTGCACCGTGATTATACCCTTGTACACTATTCCACTCATGTATTTATGGCAGCATATTACGCTTTTACCAATATAAAAATCCTAAATGAATCCAAATATTACACGCTGGACCCTTCAAGCTGGTTCTGGTGTTAACGCCACTGCATTCTCACTAAAGCCCGGCGGGGGTTTTCAGATTGGATGGACGATGGTTGGTTTTCTCGGGTCTCCTGGCCGTGTCACCAGCTGCACCCTTTCAGTGTTTTTGTTTACGCGCTCCGTCTGACGTGCGTGCTGCCACGGTTTGGCTCCGCTCCAGCGGGCCTTGTGGGTTTTGCGGAGACGCGCGTGTGCTCTGCTGATGCAAGTGCGCGTCCGTGTTTACGCAGCAGACTGGCTGACAGCGGTTGCCGTCTGGCCCGAGCGTTGCCTTCTGATTTCGCTGTGAGCGTTTCAGGCCGAGAAATCAGTGGAAGCGACGCTTAGAAGAGGAGACAAGAAATCATTTCTGGTGTATTCATTTTTTTAGTAAGCTGGCAGCTTTTCAGTTTTTTTTTGGAGTAAAAGATGTCAGTGGCACTAATAACAGCGGCATACATGCAATTTCTAAGATAGTTTGCAAAGCTGAGTCTTCAAATCACAGTAAAAGTGAATAGCTGATGACATATGATGGGCGTCAATCAGTCATCTTTCAGTTATGAAATGCTGAATCACATCCAGAGGCGTCACAAAGTGCTGAAGAATTGTCAGCAAAAGATAATGGAGGAAATGGAAGCATTAGCACCATGTCCATGTTTCAATCATACAACAGTGCAAACCAATGTTTCCATTGACCTCTTCTTCTCTTTTCTTTCAACATCATTTTGACTGAATTGCTTCTGAATGATGTGTATAGGAAACAGTACCAGGAAAATGAAGTATTTATATGTATTTTCTGCTCATGTTTTGCAAAGCCCTGCAAGTGAAGACATGGAGCATTATGGCCTGTTCCAATAAGCGGCTTTTAATTTGTGTGTTCATGCAGCAAGTGTGAATTTGTCTCTTCAGTTATAATGGAGTATGTCTGTTGGAGCAAACAGAGGAGCTCAAACTGTGAATTTGCACCAGGTCACAGGAGCAGTTCTCTCTTGCGGATGGCTTCATTCACAGTGTGCAGATTTGCTAGTGCTACGACGAACAGCTCGACACCTCCGCTCTCCACCAGTCTCCACTTCTGCCCGGCAGACCCGAGTTCGTACCTCTAGTGAAACTGGCTTGACCTGAAGCCACTGCTCAAAAAAAGAAGCAAAACACAAGCTCAAAATAGCACCGAAGATATAAAACATTTATGTTAATGGCTTCTGTTAAAAGAACCGTCTTTTTTTAACACCTCTAATAAAAGTGCAACTGCCTTTCAGACGTGTGCAATGCTTTGCTTTTGGTGGCTTCAATTCATTTTTTTTTTTCTTGCTCTGGACTCATATCGAAAGGAACAAAGAGCATAAGTTCTGCCGCTACTGCGTTTGAACACTAGAAATGCTTTTACGTGATACTCAAATTTTACTCAAGCTAAATCAGAGACTTTGTCCATTTAAAAAAATCACGTCCACATTTTTTGGTGACTAAAACCCGCTGAATACGACCGCGAAGTGGCTTCTTTTTGCACCAAAATAACATTTTGTCCGAGCCTCAGTTCCTCTGACCGCAGTCTTGTGTGAAAGAGAAACAACGACCTCCTTATCCCCTACACCCCCCTCCTGCCCCTCCCCCTCTCCCCCCAACCCCCAACCAACTAAAATCAACTCCTTGGCCGCCTGCGCCGAGAGGGGAAAACAGAGCCGTTCTTAACTCTTGGCCTCACGCTGCCGTGTTTTCCCAGCCTTACTGCGAGCTGTGCCCACAGCCGCTCACTCCGCTGAATCACCCACATACATTAAGATGACGCTAGTGTTGTAGTCAAGACGGCAGCGGCCGAGACCAAGACATTATCGAGACTAGAGAGTATGGAGACCAAGACCAGACCAAGACTTCATATATCAAAGAAAAATAACGACAAAACAGAAAAGAATGACCAGTATCTTTTTTAAAATTCCAGTTTGCTTCTAAATGGAACAGCAACATGTCTTTTCAGCAAGGTGTCTTCTAATCATTTCCTTGAACATTTTGCTGCTTTGCCCACTGTTTTCAACCATTTTCAAAATAACACCTTAGATAAATGAACTAGGAATAAGGGGGCAGGGTGTCGCTCTGGGTGTCACCGACAGAGCGTAAAACGGCAGCAGCTGGATTCTTTTCCTTTATTATCTGTCATTGTAGTGTTGACTGAGTTTTGACCGGCCGTGGGGTCCGAGACCGAGACAAGAGCCAGTGAAAATGCCTCTGAGTCCGAGACGAGACTGAGACCCTTAAAATGTGGTCTGGAGATGATGGTAGATGATGGTATCAGTTATCAATTTGTGGGTTGTGGCTTTGTGCGCAATTTCCATTTTCTTTTTTTTCTTTTTTCAAAAAAAAAAAAAAAAGCGAAAAGACGAAAGGAATCTTTGCTATTAATTTTTTTTTTTTTTTTTTTTTTTTGTAGGGTTAATGGTGACACGGCGAGCGTCTGTGTTTTTTGGCTTCAGCTCTGGGCCCGTACCGGACCCTGCTCTGCACAGCCTCCTCTCGACTAGAAATTAGTGTCCTGTGACTAACATCGTCCGCCTCGATCAGGCCTAATTTCCTCATGGCGATGAACCGTCTTCCGCCGAGCACTTTATCTTCCTCGGCGTGATGTCACTCTCATTTCCAAACTCTCGAAATAGGCTGCTTAATGTGCCGTGAAGTGCCGGCAAAAGTCAAGGTTGAACTCGTGCACGATGAGCCTTTTTAGTGCAGTCCCTCCTTCACACCGAACCTCTCAGTTCGGTCTGACCCAAGACGCTTTTGTAAGTCTATGACTCAGTTAAACTCCTCGTCATTGTCTTCACTCGAAAGGATTGGTAAAAGTTCTCTGAGATCTTTTTCTCCACTGGCTCACGCTTGCACTCCAGTAAAAGCATATTTAACCCTCTGTTTACAGCCTCCCATTAACACATTTGGGTTTTAATTTCTGCTAAAATGTCTGCTTTGCTATTGCACAGTGATTGTGGAGGGCATGTGAAACTCACAGCCCCTTGTGACATCAGAGCGTTGATTTCTAGTACAGTGCTCTTCAATCATGTTTTTTAAAGAACGAGTGGGAGTGCTTGTATTTCAGTACTCACAATACCGAGTGCTTAACAAGGCCATTACATATTATAGAATTACTTTGATTTTTCTTGGTTTTCCACAGATGTTCTGTTATTTGAACAACATTCCCTGGCATGTTGGGTTTTTTTAAACATGGGTGACTGTCACAAGTTTCATTGCAGTACAAACAAATATACATATACATACATACATATACAACTGGTATCGGCACATGTTTTAACTATGAGTATTAGAGGTACCTGGTACTGGTATCGGTGCATCCCGAGTAATAATACTAACTTTATTTGGAAAGCACTTCAAAACAAATACAAAAACCATATCGAAAAGACCTGATCTGCCTTACAGAACAAGATAAAAGAGTCTTGGCGAAAGCCATAATTAAAACATAAAATAGAAGACCTGATAAAAGAAGGGTGTAATAAAAACGAATGAACTAAAAGTGTTAAAAGAGACGTACTGAGTTTGCTAACCTCAAGTCCTCAGGCAGGAAATTCCTTTCCAAGTCGTGGAACAAGCAAATGCTTAAAGAACGGAGTATAATGAAGAAAATCGTATACGGGTAGCTAAAACAGTATGCTCCTTTGACAATTTCCGCACCGCCTTTAAAAATTCCATGAAAGGAAAAAAGAAAATCCCACATTGGCTCCGATGACCCCGCGCTAATGAGATATTGATTGCATTAGCTCTAAGAACACATTCACGCCCTGTCGGAAACGGGAGTTGTCGGCGCGCAAAATGCGAGGCTGCAGAGGTCGTTTTTTTTTTTTGTTGTTGTTGTTGTTTTTTCCTCCAAGGGATGACTCCACAATACAGAGGGGATGTCGGATTAGACCCCGTAGCTTCGCTCGCACAAAGGCGCAGGCATCATAATCTATTAGCATCAGCCGTGATGGGATTACAGGCCGTTAATGAGACCGCATACTCTCGCCGCGCCGCCATTAGCACGCCGCGGCTAACGCCGTCTCGGAGGAGGAGTAGGAGGTGTGAGAGCGGGAGAGCACCGCCCGTGTCCTCTCGTCCTCGTCTTTTCGTCGCAACCTTCTCGCGTCTGGCCGTCCTTTCACACGCTTGGTCTCACTGCAGCAGGGAGGAGGAGGAGGAGGAGGAGGAGGAGGAGGTTTGTTTCTCTGGAGAAGCAAAGGGAGGATGGGAGACTTAATGATGTGACAAAGGGGGCAGGAATTTCACGAGGGCGGGCTTGCAGTCACAAAGGGAAGGAAGAAATAAAAAGGCAGACTGGGCACAACCGGGCCCAGAAGTGTTAGGTTAAGTGTGTAAGTGTGATTTTGAGAAGAAACGGCGACATCAGGTGGTTACGGTTTAAGATGGCTGCATCTTTCACTCTCCCGAGCTTGCCAGTGAACTACGGTGGCCTGCGCACTCAGAACCTAGAATGTGAAAATGGTCCCCGTTACCTCCCTGCTTGGCACTCAGTATTCAGGGTTGGAATTGGGGGGTTACATCACCCAGTGTGATTCCCTTGCGCGGCACTGCCTCAGGGGATGATGGGTCAAATGTGGATAACAAATTCGGGACGTGACAATCACTGGGACTTTAAGATGATAACTAACTGGGAGCAACTGCCTTGCTCTATGTATGTATACATCGCGCTAACCACTGCGCCACCGTGTCGCGTAAGAAAACCAAATGACTCATGGGCAGTACGTTAAGCTTTTACCAAGAAAAAAAAAAACGTAAATCAGGCCAAATTTACACTCTGGACCATTGAAAGGGAGGGCGGAGGTCAAAGGGCATCGTTAATGATGTTGAGTTCCTCAGGACCGTCGACCGAGGCAGATCCACTGGGATGTTCAGCACCACCTTCTCCACAAAGACTGCAGCTGTTCCTCCTCCTCAGTCTGCAGCCGCTGCCTTCCGCCACGTTGGCCCGAGCATTTACTGTAAAATGGCCCTCAGGTGCACACAGAAGGAGTGCGGTTAAGGCAGATGTTCATTGAGGTATTACCGCACTGGCCAATGTCCACTTCAGTCCCGCGGAATCAATCACAGTGTGCGCGGTTTTTATTTTCATGGCACGGGTCGGCAAACCTCTGTGGTTCCGCTCGGCGCCGCAACAAGGTTTGCGAGAAGCTTTTTTCTTTAATCCGAAAACAATTTGTTTCCTTTGACAGGGAACCGTTGTAATGTGTTGTTTTGCTTTTTTTGGTCATTTACAGTGTTGCCGTTTGGCCTTTGGAGCGATGGTCCCATGGAGGCAGTTAATTGGCGTGCTAATTTATGGATTTAAGACAATAAAAGAAATGAATTGCATTTGTTGGAAGGAAAGCTAAAGTGGTTAAGTCACACGTAAATCAAGTCACTGAAATGCTGCTGTCTACTCTTGGCTCGACAGTCCAGGAAAGCAGATTGCAAAGCAAGGCTCGATTTCTGGGAAAAACTAGTGTTTACTGTTTACTGTTTTAAATCGTTGTATCCAAAATCTGTCAGCGAAACAAATGATATGAGTTTAAGTCACGAAAGCCCGGTGCTGTGCATCAATTAAATGCAAGACGCGATGTAAAAATCACAGTCAAATCCACATTTTTGATAAAAGTGGATTGCAAGCTTAATGGACCGTGTAAGGAGCTGCTGCTCACAGTTATGAATGTTGCAGTCATAATTTATTTAGTGATAATGATTTATTTTTTTTCTGGTTCAGAGCGATAGAGAGAGTATTGAAAAGAGGTGAAGAAGCGTGTGCAGGCTGGTCAGAAGGGGATCAACGGAAATGAAAGGAAACGTGGACAAAATGGCAGTTTAGAAGCAGTGTAGACACACAGCAAATATGTATATATATATATATATATATATATATATATATATACATATATATATACATACATACATATATATATATGTATATATATATGTATGTATGTATGTATGTATGTATATATACATATATATATACATACATATACATATATATATATATATATATACATATACATATATACACACACACACACACACACACACACATGTATATATACATACATACATACATACATACATACATACATACATACATACATACATACATACATACATACATACATATCTCAATATTTGTATGATATTTGACCGTGCACACTCACTAACAGTGCTGCAACCCTCTGACTCTCCTGTGTCCAGGTGACGTTCCGCACCAGGATCTACCACTGCAACATCAACAGCCAGGGGGTGATCTGCCTGGACATCCTGAAGGACAACTGGAGTCCTGCCCTGACCATCTCCAAGGTCCTACTGTCCATCTGCTCCCTGCTCACCGACTGCAACCCCGGTGAGAGCATGCACACACACACACACACACATACACATGTCTCTCCCCCGTCATGTCTGCTGTGGGTTTTAGCAGTGACAGGTTGACTGACGCCTCATTCAGTGTGGATAATGCTTACGGACGCGTATCTCTTTGAGGCTTGACTTGAGCTCTTTGTGAAACGGTGGCGGCAGCAAGTCACCGGAGAGGACAGACAGACAGACAGGCAGGTGGAAACCTTTTCAAACAGGACGCTGTGACACCGCTCGCTCGCTCAGGATTATCGAGCAGACCTCTGTTTTTGTTTTGTTTTTTTACTTTACAAAACAAATAAGATAAAATTGTGCCTCCTGCGCTTATTGATTGAGACACAATAGTCCCAAAAGAGGAGAATCTGTCTTCTTTGCTTATCCTACGGTTTTATCGGCTTTGTCATTTGTTAGATTTGTTTTTTTGAAATTCTTTTCTCTTGAAGATTCTTTAGTGCAAAGAGTCAACAATATGAGTCCTGATGTGAGGTATGCACTGATAATCCCCATCTCCCTGCAGCATCCACAGATTTGAAATACCACAAGCAGTAAAAATATATTGAAAAAAAACTAGTAATACTGCAATATTTTTTTCAATGCTTGCAGTACATTACAGTACATACTATACATGATTTGAAAGCCTTTTATAATACATTTAAAGGAATGTTAGTCTTTGAATTGTCATGATTTAAAAAAATATCAAACTGTGTATTTCACTTATGGTAAATCAAAATGGAATAAGCTTTATTGATCCAGTTAGAATTTATATTCATTTAGTTGAAGAATCTTAAGTGACAAGACAGTTTGAAGTAGC
>NW_027466185.1:17372500-17407500 GCF_046127955.1 Nelusetta ayraudi | reverse complement strand
TTTCGTAATTAGGGTGAATGCTCGCGTCTTCAAATAAACCAACAAAAAAGTTGGACATGGTATCCAGGTTTGGGTGCGCAGGCCGCCGTAGCTCACTGGCAAGCTAAGGAGGGGGAGGGACAGTGAAAGAAAGACGCTGCAGTGTAAAATGTAACCACTTGATGTTGCTTTTTCTTCTTCAAAATCCTCAAATGTTACACACTTCACCGATAATGCCCTTTTCTCACGATGCCGATCAGTGTGACATGAACCTTTTACATTCCATAAATTCCACCCCAGAGTTGCGTATCCCCGGCTTTTGTTGTAACACACGTGTGAACATTTACACCTGTTGAACATTGCTTACAAACTCAACAATATGCGTAGACGTGATTTGGCTACCAACCCCGGGGAAAGTAGATAAGCCGACCAGACGAAAAGAGTAAATAACATTCATCAAGCTGCAGGCCTGGAGCAGCGACTCCCCGGTTGATGGATGCAGACGAAAACAGAGTCAGAATTATATCTCGCCTCTCCTTTGCCTCGCTCAGTGGTGCACTGAATATTATTTTGTGTGAAATTGCTGTTCTTAAGCTCGGATTGTTCTCGGGGTCTGTTTGAGCGGAAACACCGGCCAAGTGTGGATGCGGTGCAGATATAGAATGAGGCGGAGGCTGCTCGCCGTAGTGTTGTGGAAGAAAGTCGAAGTCAGGTTGCGAGTGTTGTCGCCACGTATTCCGCAGGGCTCGTGAAGATCAGAGCGGAACAGAAGAGGCATCAAAGCCCGGCTGTTTATAGTAGCGACCTTGTTTTTTTTCCCTCTCTGACGTGTGAATCACAATGCCAGGGATTTCTCAAACGGTCTGTCGAGACCGCAGCTGCGCTGGCACACGTCCAAATCACATCTGATTTATTTCCACATATGGAGGAGGTCTGATTTCAATCTGACATGATCCAAATGGATGCACTTTTTAATGCTTACACGCTCCTGTTAGACATACGGCTGCGTATAATTTACAGGGTTTTTTTTGATACGATGCCAATTTCGATACCTTGGTTTTGAAACCGATTCCAGAGCGATACCAGATGTTTGAAAACTAATTTTAACAACAACAAAAATGCATTGCAATTACAGCACATAACTTTTCATTTTGATTTTACTGATTATTCAAATCAGGATTTTCTCCTTATCAAGTTTGCGCCGTTGCATTTTGCTTCATTTTGATCCCCCTTGATTAATGGAGTCCCACTTTAGACTTCTTAGGCATTAGACTAATTTTCACACTAACCTAAAGATAATTTTACAAGTGCCTTTAGTTCACACCTCCATAATGTGAAAGTTAACGGCCAACGGTTTTAGATTTTGACACACATATGCCAAATCAGAGTCACCTTTACTGTCATTATCGTACACAACAACATTTGGACAGGTACTCCAATTTTGGACTGCTAAGTAATGACTGGAATTTGGCCATTTGTAAATCCATCCTTTTTGTACAACTGAGCCTTTTGGAGATTTACCCCAGCGGTGGCATTCCCACCTTTCACCACTGAACCAGTTTCCTCTGTAGTGTTCTGAACCATTTTCCTGGTTATCGAAACTTGAAATTGTTGAAACATCAATATTTTGCTGCCATGCAAGTCAGAAATTCCTCAGATAGTTAAACAATTTTATTGTTGTGGGCTCTGGGACAGATCACAGTTCCAGGCAAGATGGCATTCACCTGATAATGGATGGCAAGAAACAACTTGTTTATCAGGCAATTGTGTTCGTGCTGCCAGACGAAACTTTGGGCTTTGACATTTGAAAGTTCGCGCCGCTATTAGCGGCTTTATTTGTTCACAGTCAGGACTTTCAATGCACTCATGAAATACGTGAGAACAAAGCATAACTGCTGCTCTTTCTATGTCAGCCTTCAGAAGACAGAGGTGTAGTTTGGAGTTGGAAGCAGAAGGGCTGCAGTCGTCACATCTTTTGTTGCTGGTGTTTGCTTTCTCTTAAGATTTGTCACCCCAGCCCCGCTTCCGCTTCCCTCTATTCTCCTGTTGCAAATATAACATTTTATTTGGCTTTTAAACATTCTTGTATTTAGCATTTTAATGTCTATCTGTTTCTATGTTAGACACAAACATGTTTTGTATGTTGTGTGGCACTTTGGATTGAACTAATCATTGATCATTACACACATACCCAGTAAAAGATTTGGATACACCTTCTTATTGCACTGTTTTTTCCTTTATCTTTACTATTTACAACATTGCAAGATTTATGCATTTGTAGCTGCGTTTTTCGCAAAATAAAAACGATATTTCAAAAATTTTGGCAGAGTACAATTCTGAATTGCACGTGTTTCCATTGAATGGTGTGAAGCACATAAGCCGTAATTCTCGTAAAATCTCGTCCCGCGAGAAAATTCTCATAATTCTCACAGGACGTAATTCTCTTAAAATCTTGTCCGGTGAGATTCACGCAGGATTCATGCTAGCATCAAAACCTTTTAGCAATATTTGAGAGGCTTTTTGAAGTTTAGATGTGTCCATTACCTGTTTTATTGCAATATTTAGTTTTGTTTAGTTTTTAGTTTATTTATTTAAGTTTTGCGAAAAATTCAGCTTCCTCTTCTGATTTAAATTTTGACTTTATTCACGAAAGTTCGACTTTATCCACATTACATTTTGACTTATTCTCGAAATGGAATTTAAAAAAAGGTCTCCTTCCAAGAATACTCTCATTGTGCTTAAAGTTTTTTAGAAGGAAAAAAAAATCCCGTGAAGAACATGTGCAAATGCAGTCTCTGGGTTGTGAACTGTGCGCCGCGCGGGTGTGCAAAGCGCGTGTTCAGTGACGTTGCAATTATTTTCTCTTTGGGGAGCAGGTGCCTTCCGGGTTACTGCAAGAGCAGTGTGATGATATGCAAGAAACCCGGTCAGCCAGGGATACAGCCTTTTAAAAAAAGAAAAAAGAAGGAAAAACACGTCATTGAAACCCAGGCAAGGATTAGTGCAGAGAGGGTGTTTGTGCCGCTCCACTGAGCTCGTCACACCACTGCTCCGTCAGCAGGGCCGGAGCCCGGCAGAGGTGGGGGAGGGGATGGTGGTATGGTGTGGTTGTCTGAGCGGAGCAGAGTGGACTGCGAGGCCCTGAGGAATTTGTTTCTCTCCCCATCACCTCACTGAGAAATTGACCAGCGGGCACAACAAGTTGAGCATCAGCACAATCGATGGAGTAGCCGCTGGGAATTCATAATGTTGCCCGTGTGTGTGTGTGTGTGTGTGTGTGTGTGAGTGTGTGTGTGTGTGTGTGTGTGTGTGTGTGTGCGTGTGTGTGTGTGCATGTGCAGTGTATCAACAGACAGGACGGGTTGCACATTGACTGCAGGGGAGCCCATTATGATCACCTCTGATTTACAGCCGCGCGCTCGTTTTACCGCACGCATCGATAAAAGTGTCGGCCGCGCTGTTCGTCAGGCGACGCTCCCTCCGCTCCCCGCTGACTCACAGCGTTTCCGTGGCGTTCTGCCGCCGCCGGTGAAATTCACGCACACGCCGGTGAAGATGAGAGGTGCTCTCTCCGCCACGCGTTTTCCGCACAGTTTGGTGGTGCGCCTCGTTGGACGATTTTTTTATTTTGTCATTCCGTGCTTGTTCGCCTCAGCACTTTGTGAGTCCCGCTAAAGATGTGAATTCTCCAAAGGCTTTTGCTGACGTCAACGTTTGGCCCCCTTGGAAAAGACGTGGCAGGTGTTTACACCGTGTCATCGCTCCCAGCGAGCTTTCCTCTGGATTCTTTTGGTCACTTTTACAATTTCACAAGAATGTTTTGCCTCCTGAGCAAAGTTTTTGAGATGTCCTTGATTATCCTCCCTGCCTTGGCATTGACACAAATCAGCTGAATGTCTAATTACTTGATTATAATGTCTCCAGTAGTTAACTGTTTATTAGTTAGCTCACCACAAAGGTACCACAACCACCACGAGTCGGGGTAATTAACATTTTTAACCAGTCGTTGCCTCTGTTATGTTACACAGTAACATGTGATCTGTTCCCTAGTTTCTTTGTTTCTTCTGCCAATTTGATGTCATCAGTAGCTGCGTTTCCATGACAGTTTTTCGCAAAATAAAAGCGAGATTTCTAAAATTTTTGACAAAGTACAATTGTGATTTGTAGGTGTTTCCATTGAATGGTGTGTGAAGTGCATTAGCCTTAGTTCTCGTGAAATATCGTCCGGTGAGATTTACGAGAATTACATTTGCTTTTGTTTGAACTGGTCACGTGACCCCGTACGTCGTGTCTGCTGACGTGTAAATGGGAAAAGGGTGTTTCCATGACACTTTTGCGATATACCTCTATATGGATACGTGTGAAAAACCACCTCATGAGAGCGTCAACACCTTTTAGCCATATTTGAGAGGTTTTTCCAAATTCAGCTGTTTCCATCACCAGTTTTTTATTGCGATATTTAGGTTTTATGCAATTCTAGGTGTCATGGAAACGCAGCTACTGATAATGAATAACATTCTGCCTCCTGGTGGCTGGTTGCAGCATAGCACTCTCTTGAATCCACGCAAAGAACAGTGCATAACCAATACGCTTTCCTTCGGGACATCAGCATGTCAGTGGTCATAATTACTATTATTATTATGAGTAGTAGTAGTCGTAGTAGTATGACAATAATGATTATAATCATAGTATAATCTCACCATTATTGAAGTATTTTTGATGCTAGGAAATCTGTGCGAACAACATAATCCATCAATCATGATTCCCAGCCATGTCTTCATCCCAGCAGATCCACTCGGTAGCTTTCTTCCCTTTGTCCTTCACTGACTTCATCCCTTCTTCTTTTGCAGCCGACCCGCTGGTTGGAAGCATCGCCACACAGTACCTGACCAACAGAGCCGAGCACGACAGGATAGCCAAACAGTGGACCAAACGCTACGCCACATAGGCCAACCAGTTGCCTGCAGGACCCCTCCCACCTCACCTGACCCAACACACACACACACACACACACACACACACACACATACACTCCCTCTTCTGAGATCTGTGGAAGCACACCCGCTCCCTGTCATCCACCCAGACCCCCCCCCAAACAGAAACGAACTGTTATTTGTTCCATGCTGACTTGAAAAGCTTCTTTTTTATACAAAGAGTCTATTGGGATTGTATTTTCCAATACACTGAATGTTGATATGGTCATGAAAAGCTTTAATACTGTTATTGTTGTCAGTGTTGTTCTTACCGTCGTCGCATTGTTTATAGCATTGTGCTCGCCCTCGTCATCCTGTTTATCTAAAAAAAAAAAAGAGGAAAAAAAAATGAAAAAGCGTGCGTGTATTATACCCGTGTCACGTGACCGTCTCACGTTTTAAAAAAGGAAGAAAAGATGAAAAAACAAAAAAAAAAAAAAAAAACTGGTCATCCCGAGTGAGCGCCTTTAGTTGGCCTTCTTTTCAAGTGGTTTCTGCAGCTCATTGTCGATATTAGTGCATGGCATTGGCGTATGTGATCATGCGGTGTTCATGTAGCCACAGTATTATTTCTGTCCCGGCATGGAGGGAGTTGTCACCTTGACCATAGTGCTAGTTTGCTGTACAGTTCAATGCCTTGTGAGAAAACATACTCGATTAAACACTGGCTGTGACGTGTCTGACCCTGTCTCATTTCACTTGTGTGTGTGTGTGTGTGTGTGTGTGTGTGTGTGTGTGTGTGTGTGTGTGTGTGTGTGTGTGTGTGTGTGTGTGTGTGTGTGTGTGTGTGTGTGAGATGGAGTGATTACAATGCGTGCGCTCGTGCAGCCCTGCTGACTGCGACCACTTCCTTTCAGCGTGAGTGAGTCCCAGCAGGTTTACCGCAGGGCTACGCAACAAAGTGATACACAAGACACTTTTTTTCTGCTTACACAGACACGAGTGAGAAACAGAGAAAAGCAAAGGCACCCAAAACTGCACTGGCACAATACTTCCAATGCATTTTATATCAAACATAACTAGTTGCTGTCAGGTTAAAAAATAGCTGCTGTCTAAAGTGTTTCCTCATAACTTCCTTTTTTTCCACTAACACGACCTGCACAGTTACCAATGAAATTTAATATAGGATTGCATTTGTAATGCGCTGTATTGCGCTAAGAATCAGTCTTAAGTGTCCAAGTGCAGTTTATTTCAGTGCAACCATGAAGATTTACCCACATACTGTACATTCATCGTTCCATCCAGCTCAGAACTGAATCTTTCATTCAGATGAAGAGTATGAGTACCAGAACTACAAGAACTTCTTACTTCCATTTGTTGTGTCACTGATGCAGCCAAACCATTTGAAACACTCAAAAGAACAAATTCTCTGGAAAATATTTAATGACAATATTTTGAAGGGAGCAAAATTTTAAGGACGTCCAAAAACTTGTTTCTAAGACTGTATTTAATGGGTTTTTTTCAGCTTGTGTCATTAGTCACTGCAGGAAGAAGTAAACATTATTCTATTGTATTCATCCTACATCCAAAGAATAGCGATATAATAGGAAGAAAATCCAAAGCCAGTGAGTTTTCCACTTTTGCTCCTGGAATGCACTCATAAGCACTTGGAACAGAGCAATGCCAACACTTATTCATTATTAATCCATTTTCTATCCCCAGGCAGGACGCACCGCTGTGCAGGCAGCCGCTTGACAAAGTGCGCCCATGAAATACAATACAGACGTCGTCATTATTCACTCCTCGCAGTATCAGCGACAAACTGGGACAAATGAGTTTTTAAACGTGGCGAGGGTGCGACGGAGGCGGGACCCGACGAAAGGAGCGCCGACCCATAATAACTGGACCCAGCCGAAGACCCTTTTCCAGGGACCCGCAGCCCCGTTTCTCTTACTGCAGGTCAATATTTCTTCATTTTCCAGTGATCACGTCTGTGCAGTTGCTGGGATTGATGTGCCTCTCCTTATTAGGCAATTAAATCAACGTCACATGACGGGGTGTGCTGTTCTAGTGAATATCATCATGTGATGGGTGAAGAGTGCCAGACAACACAGTGGTCCACACTGAACGGCGTGTCGCTTTTTTTAGTCCAGCTTTGCACACTGAAAACAAAACACGTCAGGTTTCTTTCCCGTTTATTCACTTGAGTTGATTGTTCGGCCGGTGACGCGAGGTCAAGTGAAAAAGGTCGAATGAGAGAAAGAAGGTTGGAGGAAAGCAGAGAGCCGTATATTGTGAAGTCAGACGGTCTCTTGTCAATACATTGATTCTCTTTTGTTCTGGCGCAGTCCACTTGTGCGGCTGCTCTCAGCCGTTTCGCCGGTCTGACCCGAACACACAGCGTGCACCAGCTGAGTGGTGCTTACTCTCAGTTTAAAGCCCTACTGGGCTCTCACTCAAATACTTAGAAGTTGAGAACCGAGATCATACGAATAAAGGAAGATCATTTTTTTCTTTTTTGACTCTTGGTTCAGTTCTTGGCTGAAAAAAAAAAAATGAAACTGCCCAGCAAGGAGAAAGTTTTTGACTGGTGGGGCCACAATGGGTTCTCAAATGTGACAGAGGGGGTAGCGGAGCAGCAGCAGATGGATGTTGTGTTTTGGTGAGCCACCTCATAGGAGGAAAAAAATCTATCATGCGATAGGTAGAAAACATGTTGCTTTAGTGTCAATTGAAAATTGAACAAAAGCGTTACAACAAAATCAGTGTCTTTGAAGACCCACGGTGTTTACATCTTTATTGAAATGATTCTGAAGAAATGGATCTCATACAGCTATTTTATGACTTACTTACTATTACTAGAATTTTTTCAAGTTGGGCGGGCTGGATTAAAAACTCAAGAGGCCGCATATGGCCCCCGGGCCGTAGATTGCCCATGTTTGGTGTGGCCCAAGTCACCCATGTCGGGTTTGTAAAAGATGTGTATGTGTCACATATATCACATACGTGCCACCAGTCACTGTGTTGAACCAGCGAACAGAGGGCCTTAACAATCTTCATGTTATCAGCTGCAAGAAAACAGTTGTGTTGTTTTTATTCAATTATTATTATGATTGAACACCTGTGAAAATGTCCACATATGGTTCCTCAAACCCCAAAAAAGGTCAAATATGAAATCCACCTCACCTTGGTTTTCTAATTTTAACGTGTGACTTTAGCATTTTGTGAGGTCACAAAGGGTGTAAATCTCCCTGGTCAGTGCCAACTCCTGGGGCACAAGCGTTTATTTTGTGCCGTCGCACCAAAGTCAACTTCTTTATGGAGGGATTTTTTTTGTACAACGGCATCGGTGGAAGCAGAGAGTCAAAACTGGATGTGCTCGCTGGAGGCTGAAAACAGAGGGCTATTACGGAGCTGCAGTAAAATTATTTTTGCTGTGCCGCGCGAGCAGAGTGCCAGATGAAAAGTAAAGATCTTAAAAAGGACATAAACTCCATCCGCCCCCAGCAAAGAAGCATTCTGAGTTTCCCCACCGATGTTGCTGCACCCTTGCGGTTTGTACCGTGAGCTGGTGGGGTTTTCCATTCCTTTCTCTGCCTCAACTCAACACAGCAACTGTTGTGAAATGTTAGAAAAGAGGGTAAAGAAAGAGAATGGAATTTGCACTTGGTGACTGTATCGTGCATTTTTAAAGAAATGCAGAAATGAAGACAAGAAAGATTCAATGAAACTGATAGTGAAACTTTTTCAGCACTAATTTCTCTTCACTGAAGCAGAGAGTTTTTCAGATAAACCACCTCTACGCTAACGTGGCTGTCACGGTATTTATGTACGGTATTCACTGTATTTAATCCCCAACCATCCACATTTGCACGACCAACCAAAGTATAACAGTTATCCAAAGTACCTTCCTCCATCTGCAACCGTGACCACCATCACCTCCCCACCTCAAATGCACATAGCAGGCCAACTTTAATGTGTCGCAGGATTATTTTTATTTTATTTTATGAACACTATAAAGCAGCACCTGGACTATTAAGTCAGTGGTAAGAAGTGGTAGCGAGAAATCGTGACAATGAAAGAGCGAAAATTCTTTTCAGAGAAACCACTGGCAGTGAGATAAGAGAGTTTTGTACTTTTGATTTTTTTTTATTTATAAAAGCAACCCAGCTCAATTGCCCACTTACATATGTACATATACACATGAATGAATGGACATAGAAATGAATAGTAACACCTGTGCCTTTATTTTTTATTGCCCACTCTTCCTTTTTTTTTTTTTTTTTTTGTTCTATCTCATTCTCATTCTGCACTTCCTCTGTCAGAGGAAGTTAAATGAGACATTTTTCATTTGCTATCTTTCTTCTCCATTCCTCTTTTTTCAGTGCAGCTTCCCCTCTCCGAGCCGTTGCATTTGTCAGCCAGTGGTGCGTAGTTGTTGTTGTTTTTCCACTCTCTTGTCTTCGGTAATGATCAGTTTGCGATGCTGATACCTCAGCTGCGCCTGCCAGGGTTGAACCATTGGAGTTGCGGATTCATTTCTTACTGCTAATCGAAAACCAAAGCTAAATTTTAACGTTGAATATTTTTAACACCTCGCTCGTCAGCCGATCAGAGAAAGGGGAATTCACAATCGTATGATTGCAATAGATAGATAGATAGATAGATAGATAGATAGATAGATAGACACACGCATATATCTATACCTATATCTATATATAAATAGCTACATATATATCCATATAGATATGCTGTAAATGGCTTGTATACAGTGCTCTTCTAGATTGTTCCTGCTGCTCTTTCTTTAATGTGAAAGTTGTTTTAGCTCTTTAGCTCCGATCTCTGGTAAACATTGCCACTGTCCTTTCACTGCACATCCCATGAACATGTGACGAATAAAGTTCTTGAATCTTGAATAATGGCAAAGTGATGGTGTGTCATCACTGTGCAGTTGTGGGTATTTAAACCGGTGAAAGCACAAACACGATGGTGCCCAGATCAGAGACTCACCGGGAAAACTGTGCCGATGATTTATTCAAAAACACACAAAGCAACACTTGTTGACACGGCCCCACTTTGCAGCTTCCTGTCTCCGAGCTGGAGGGATACAGTGTTCTGCAGCACACACACTGGCTGCACTGCAAACAACCAAAGCAAAGAGCAGCGATGGTGGCAGAGTTAATTATGGCTGACACATGAGGAGGAGGAGGAAGAGTAGGAGGAGGAGAGAGTGAGGCGTCCTCTCTTCCTCCTTCACACACTGTGTATGTGTGTGTGTGTGTGTGTGTGTGTGTTGGAGGAGGGAAGGGGGGGGAGGGGTAGACGGCGGTGAAGACAAAAGCAGCTGATTGGAGTGAAAATGCCACGGACTCGTTTCAGCAGCCTGGATGTGCCCAGATTCTAATTCTGAAATCTCAATCTCACACGTTGGTTCTTTTTTAACCACCGTACAAGGAGGCGGCTTTCAATCAGTTGCATCAGGGCTCCGTTACCAGCTGCTAGTGTCCTTTCAGCTTTTTACGCCAGAGCAGGAAACATCTGACGCCGGTTGCCCTCAGAAGCCTCAGAAGAAGACAAAGATAATACACAGGAAGTGACAGCGAGGCCGTCCGACTGACACTGAAGAGATCAGGGCTGATAGTGCCGCGGGTTTATCTGAATTGGGTGGCGTTTTTTTTACATGGAAAGGCAGAAGACACAACGCGCTGCATTGTACTTCACATGGCGCTACTGTTGGAAACACACTCGGTGTTGTGGCAAGCATTGGTCGAGGCATGTTTATTCGTACAATGCATCATATAAGATAAAGACAGTTTATTTGTCAGTCTGACCGTGGTGAGACATACACAAGAGTATTCCTGGTGTAAGCACTGACACACAAATAAAAAACAGCACTACTAAGTAGGAAGTGTTGTAGGGAGGAGACACCAGTCCAGATGTGAACGCACTGTGCCTAAAAGCAACATGTGACATCATTTTTACATTCGCAGCACATACATCCTGTTTCTATCTCAGTGATTGAAAGCGAGGTGGAATTAGAATTAGCCATGTTGTCATGATTGCGCTTTGAATGAATTGATGGCAATAAGCCACAGACAGTTGTTAAAATGTACACCTGCCAAAGGAACTTGAGTTAGCTGTATGGCTGTGCTCTTGGATTTAAGGGTAACCCTACTGGTACCCCTACTGGTTAGAGCAGATGAGCGCCCTCAGGAGTCCGGGTCTGCTCTAGGTTTCTTCCTACAGGGGAGCTTTTCCTGGCCACTGTCGCACCCTGCTTGCCAGTTGGTTTTCTTCTGATTGTACAAAGTGCTCTGAGATGCCTTCAGATGTGATTTAGCAGTGTAAAAATAAAAGTTGATATCAATCAATCAAACATGTAAGGTATAAAAATGTAATCCTTAAACATTGAAGCACCAAGCCATTGCCTGGACAATCATTAATGCTCAAACCAAAGGACAATTTAGTGTCCAGATACTAATAGGCACTTAGCCAAATGCCCTTGGACTGCTGACTACTGTGTACCTAGAGAGAACGGTCTTTTCGGGTGAGAATCACGTAACAAAGTGCCACTCAACCCTAGTTTGTTCTGACTCTTTAGGAGTGAGGACCTGAGGACACCAGCAAATTGTAACCATGTGTGAATTAAATGCGGCAAAATTTTGGTGCAGCGGTGGACCTTCTGTGCGGCGCTTTCAGGTTCTCCCTGTGTCTGTGTGGGTTCTCGCCAGGTTCTCCTAGTAGTTGAACTAAGTTCATTATGTCAAAAATATATATCTGTGATAAAAGAATACTGGAATATCATAGGTTCTCCTAGTGTATGTGTGGTTCTCTCCAGGTTCTATCTGTGTGTCTGCATGGTTCTCTCCAGGTTCTCCCTACGTCTATGTGGGTTCTCACCAGGTTCTGCCAGTGTCTGGTTCTTTCAAGGTTCTCTCTGTGTCTACGTGGGTTCCTCCAGGTTCTCTGACTTCCTCCCACAGTCCAAAGACATGCAAGTGAATTGTGGACTCTAAATTGCTGTGCAAGTGAGTGCAAGTGTGAATGGTTGATTGCCTTTCTATGTGGTGCTGCAATAAACTTGTCCTGGGTGTAACCACCCTAAAACAGCTGGGCAGCAGCAACCTTGCAAGCAGCAGTGCAGGTGAAGCTGTAATAGAAATGATGGGCAAATACGTTCGATCCTATTGGTATACAAAGTTGCCACCCAGACATGATTTTTCTAAAAAGATTGTATTTGCATTTCAATAAGAAGTACTTTTAGCAACTTCTCATTGACTGGAAAATAAACAGGCGAACACACAATCGTTAAAATTACACCCTTACAGGTCATTTGTTGTTTCTGGGTGGCACGCAAGAGGAAAACTTCAAAAAAGCAGAATAGAATTTTCCCTTTAGGTAGGTCTAACCGCTCTCTGTTCGAATACAAGGCTGCGGCAGCTGCTTCCGGTTTATTTAGCGTGACTGTGTTTTTATTTTTTTTTAGCATGTTTCGTGTTAACATAATGCCTCTCTATCTCTCCCCGGCATCACTCTGTGACACTGACGCTCTGTCAAACACAACAAAGATGAATATCGACCACAATGTCAGGATCTACTGCTGGAGCAACACTTCCGGCCAGAAGCGGCACGCATCCATAGGCTGCATCAAGTTGACGTTAATAACAAAGAATTTACTCAACCCCCCTTCAAAATAAAATAAAAAGACAACCTCAAGTTGTGTCGCGCAACGTCTCTTCCTAAGGTATTCACAAAAAATAAGATACACAGGATTGCATACAGTAGTAAGATAGCACCAGCAGAGATACGGTATGATAAAAACACATCATTTGTGACCGAATAGTGTTAGAGTTAAGAGTATATTTGTATATTCAGAACAATGTAACATAGACATACAACTGACAATGTCCTTCGAAGTAACAACATCTACTTCTCCAAGATTATTGTTACAAAAATGACACACACACACACACACACACACACACACACACACACACACACACACACACACACACACACACACACACACACACGCACAAATTGTAACATACTCCTCAGCGCGCAAAAAAAGCTGCACGTCGTACGCTCCTTTTATTTTTGTAGTTGATGACCGGAAGTCTGGCGTAGTTTTGGGGCGTGTGGGGAGGGCGATTTGACACTGGAGCGTCCAGGCGGCGGAGAGACACACACATACACACACGGGGCTGTGCACACACACAAAGAAAGGTATCAAGTATACAACATTTCAATGATAAATCTCTGTACGGTGACAATGTGCGTGACGGGCGCCCTTTGGAGAATATCAAGCGACGTAAAGTGCGTGTCCGCGTTGTCGTCCGGGGGAGAATGTCGGAGTGGTTCCATCCTGTGACTGGCTGCACTCAGATCAGCTGCATGTCGACGGATATCGCTTCTTTTTATTTAAAGAACGCGAGTCAAGCGCTTCGACGAGCGTGGCGTGTTGCGTGTCTCCGTGCGTGTTTGTTTGGAACCGTGTTAAATGGTCGGCGCCTTGAACGCATCGCACAGGGACCTCGCCGAGTTATTTCAGGTGAAAGTTTCCTCCGCCCCGGTGGTGTCGTGCCAACCGGGGCTCCCCGCCGACTGCGACATCGCCCCGGCCGCGTCCTTCTTCCCCGCTGAGACCCGTTCGAGGGAAGCGGGCTTTTCTCTTTCTTGTGTGTGTGTGTGTGTGTGTGTGTGTGTGTGTGTGTGTGTGTGTGTGTGTGTGTGTGTGTGTGTGTGTGTGTGTGTGTGTGTGTGTGTGTCGCTCGTTGCGTTGTGTTGCGTTGCCGTGCTGTCGGCCAGAAGTAGGCCTTTAAAACCCCACCAACTATTCCACCGAAAATGACTTCCTTTGTCGCAGCAGGCTAAAAATAACGAGCGGCTGCTAAACTAAACGGGAGCCGAGATCGCGATTCGGCGTTACGAAAGAGGAGGAAACCGGTCCCGCCGATAAGTTCCCCGGTAACAACCGCACGCTGGCGCGATTCGAACTGGCTCCGGTTCCAATTCCAGGCACTTTAAACTAAACCACGTTCGGGGAGTCGCTTACTGGACCGCACCTCTGGGGCTTTGAGAAAAACGAGCCCTTAGATGGCACAATAGGGACGGGACGATGTAGAGAACATCTTGAGAAAACTTCCTACTTTTTCCATGTCATCACGAATTATTCAAAGCATCAACTATCATTCAATGAGGAGTTTTACCACGTTGAATATTACCTGTGTGCCTCCTAGAGCGTTTAGTTGCATCTAGGAGTGGAGTGGCTCTATAGGAGTGGACCTCTACTCAAGCCTCTTTGGACTTTCGTTACCTCCTCGTACTGGTTTTAATTGTAAAAATTAACAAAAATCAAGAACTGAATCCTGTTGCCTACAAAAATCTACTATGGCTCCGGTGACCTGGGCGACTGACGTCCTTTTCTTCTGGCGTACATCGTCCATAAATCATGGTGTAATTCGACTGACAGCTTTCAGCTCAAAAGCGCTTGGGGAAAACACGAGTTTATCGAGTGTTAAGTAAAGAAAAACCTGCGTTGAACTCCTGTCAACTCGCAGAGGGTCAGATTTCCATAATGTACAAGTTAGATTTTAACCAACTGCATCCAACATTTTCCGTTGTGCTCCTCCAGGCTCGGTATGTCGGATGAAGATTCACGTGCCAGCACCAGCTCTTCCTCGTCTTCGTCATCCACCACTCATCATCATCAGCACCAGCACCAACAGCAGCAGCAGGACGCCACTCCCCCGAAGAAACGGGAGAGCAAAGCCAGCATGAGCAAGACCTCAAAGCTCCTCACCACCAGTGCGAAAAGGTGACCCCCGCACCCCCCGTCAGTGACTATTAGTCACCGGTTCATGTTCCTTCTCCTGTTCCCATCCTCTTTGAAAGATGTGATCACAAGCAGAGCTGGTCCTTCGTATCAGATGCAGACATTGAACGGGCTCAGCCCAGCCCAGCCCTTCAAAAACAACTCCTTGAACAACTTACTTCATTTCATTCTAGCTCTGTGGGTTTGGTCTCAGGAGATTCCATCCTGCATTGTGATATAATAGAACTGGATGGCACAATGCTCAATGTGCTCAAAGGCTTGGAAATTTACACATCCCCAACATCCAGACGTTGATGCACATTCACTGGTTGGACGGGTTGACGTGTTGTAATTCGCTGACAGTAAGGAAAGTCAGGAGTTACAGGCCAAGCTTTCATTGTGTAGCACGGTGTCTCAATACAGTGCGCAGTTCCCTCAGCCGTTTGTGTCATTTGGGAGAAATAAATAGTTCCCTTTCCAACAAGCTTGGAATGTCTTGCGGATTGTCTTGAGTGACCACTTCTAGATATGGGGAGTAGCGCTACAGACAGGCAGAAATGCACATCATTGGGATTTTGTTGAGCTCCGACTCTCATTTCCTGTCTTTCTCAAGACATTTGGACAAATACACGAGTCCCCTGGTGAAATGTTGGCTGGAAAGAAGCCTCGCATAAGTCAGAGTTAAGAAGTAGATATAATGATTTCATAGTTCACCGGCTCTGAACGTATTAAAATAACACAAATCAATTTTTATTATCAGTGTTAAAGCCTGAGAAATTTAGTGAACTATTTGCGAAGTACTTTTCAGATATGAGCTCCATTATTTAACGGCAGCAAAGCAAATCAGGCTTCATAAAGTCACCAAGTCTGCGGCCTTTTCTCAGCTTCTTTCTTAAGAGTGAATTTTAACACAGCGCATGTGGAGATTTCTGACTAAAACAAAACAAAACAAAAAAAAGGCCGCTGGTCCATGCAGAAACTCAGACGTGCTGCGCGGAATTGTGTGTCTTTTTAGGGAAAAGACGAGACTACAAATCCAACAGCAAAATAAATAAAATCAAGACAAAGCACCGACAGAACCAAAACACTAAAGAGCAGCTTGTTGACATTCTGTGCCAGGCCTCTTTGAGGCAGAGGGAGCTCAGGAGCAGCGCCTCCTTGTTTTCCTGTCATAAACAATCATTTGCTTATGATTATGAATGGTTATTGCTTGGTTAAGGACATCTTACTTTAAAAATACATTAAAATGGACACCCTCAGGGGCAGCTTTACTTCTGCGGAACCTCTAACGTGCTGCTGTGTCCTTCCCCCTCTTTAGAATTCAGAAAGAACTGGCCGACATCACATTGGATCCTCCACCGAACTGCAGGTGAGCGAGCGCAGCGTGTCTGTTCCAAATGACGGCCTGTGATCAGGGTGTGGTGCGAGCTGTCCTTTGCCTCCACCCTCTGACCACTCTTGACTGTCCACACTGTTTTTTAGCAAGTGTCCAAATGGGATCTGGCTCTGTTCAGACTGGGCCACGTTATTGACCCATCTGACAGCTTGCTGTAGCAACGCCGACGGAGCGGAGGCGTCGTCCAGTGTGGCGTGCGGTGTGTGACGTCACGTCACTGCGACAGCTGCGCTTGTTGCGATACATGGCCTGTGGAGCTTGGCTTGAATGGAGCTACAGTATCTCCCCACACACTGATGAGCCAATGAGTTTCCTCCTCTGTCAAGGGACTGCTCTTTTCTACTTCTTCTGTCTGCCCCATTACGTTACAGCTCCGCCCCTTCCAACGGCGCTCTCTGGGCTGGTGCATTGGGTCTTGCGTGGCGTCGAGTGACGTCACGGACAGTCAAAACCCATCGGTGTGTTTGGAGCTGTTCAGACTGAGAGGCATCTGTCTAAATTCCATTTGAAACGACCTCCCGAAGGTGGTTTCAATCCGTTTTGCAAAAATCGTAATTCATGTGATTTGTGACTGTTCAGACTACAAAAGAGCCCATCCAGTTTCAGTCTGGATGGGCTTAAAAATCAGATTTTGGCTGTCAGTCTGAACGTGGTCAAAGAGCCTGAACAGGCTTGAACACTGGCGCTCAGGCAGAATGGTCACTCCTGTCTCAGGATCACAAGTCTTTGGCTTTCCTGCTTGTCCGTTTGTAGGAGCGAGAAGCAGCAGCAGTTCTTCAGTTTATATTTCACCTTAGTGGAGTATTATCGCCGAGACTAAATTAAGTCTTGTACTTTATTGCTGGTGTTAGAAATCTATGCCTGGACACTTCCCAGAAACCTTCTGTCGCTGCTGCTCTTATTGTTTCCACTATTTTCTAGAGATATTTCTCGGCAGTCAGGCGGTTATTTTTGGACTGGTCATTACGAATAGGGATGCACCAATACCACTTTTTTGACAGTACGTGTATGAGTTCTAGTACATGCCAATAAAACCATTACATAACATAGAATTACTTTGATTTTTTTTCCCCCCCACAGATGTTCTGTTTTTCTAGAGAACATGGGACGGCAGTACTAATACGTATTTGACAAAATTGTCATATACATACATACATATACAACTGGTATCGGTTTCGCTGTATCAGCACAGCACTGATTACGATGAAGCTGCTTTTTCCTTTTCTGAGAAAATGACTTTGTGGGGAAGATGTCTTTGAATTAAAAGAAAAATAAGGTGCAAAGAGTTTGTGAAGAAGGAAGGGAACAGTTCTGCTCTTTGGAACAACAGCTGCAGCTCCAACTCAGCTGGAAGCAATTACTGGACGTTCCGTGAGTCGGCTGAAACAGCCACTAAAAGGAACTCTGGGCTCTTGTCTGGTTTAGCTGAGCTCAGTCGGTGCTGCGGCGGCTGCACTATTTACACTCACGGGCTGCGATGGGTTTGGCGGAACAGGATGGACAACAGCGTCACACTTGAGAACCAGGGGGAGGTGAGGTGGGCACGCCCACGCTGCAATAAATATCCAGGAGAGCTGGAGAGGTGCAGCTCGGCGTTGAGAGGAAAAGATGAACGGAAAAAGTGATTCTGAAGCGGCACCTGGGCTGCCGTAGAGGAGAGTGGAGGTCTCCAAACAGTCCAGGCCCAAAGCGAGCATTTAGATCATGGCCAATCATGAGAGCTGGAGAGAGAGAGTCATGCTCTTTGCACAGAAATGCAATGAAATGCAGTGCATTCACATACTGGACTCATGACAAAGGTAGCATAATGAATTCTCATTCATGTCGTTATACACCGCACCATCAACATTAGTGCCATTGCAAGCATTTGGAATTAAAACAGTGATGCAAAAATAAGAGCAAAGCAGCATGAGGTCTTTATTTCTTTTATTTGTTAAACCTTCATTTAGACAGGAGGATCTCATTAAGATTAAGAACCTCTTTTCAAGGGAGAGTTGAATTGGCCAATATTGGCAGCAGCCAAATGCAAAACACGGATAAAACACAAACAAATAAAGTGAAATTGAATTTCTAAAAAAAGCAAACAAGCAGATTCCAAAAACCATGTAGTGGCCTCGGCCTCAAGTGATCTCAGTTTAGATTTAAAAGGTTCTCAAAGGAATTAACCCTGTTAGTTTCTAGGCATTATTCAACATATTCCATGCTAAAAGGTGTAGACAGATTCCTGAATCTCGCTTGTTCTGATGGACCTGCAACACTTTCCCTGTGGGGGAACAGTGCAAACAGATAGTTAGCAGAATGGAATGAGGATCGGGGGTCGGGGTCCGTGGAAGGTAGCTGGTGGTCGCTGACGTTTTGGGCCGTTGTTATAGTCCTCAGCAGCGACTTCCTGTCTGCAGCAGAAGTGCTACCGCACCACCCCAGGATGCCCGAGGTCAGAACGCTGTAGGCGAAGCAGCGGTAGGAGGAGATCGAGTGCTGGTGTGACAGCCTTCCTGAGTGTGCGGAGAAAGTGCAGCTGCTGTGGTGTTTATCGTCCAAGATAAGTCCTCTGAGATGTGTGTACCCAAGAATTTGAAGCTGGACACTCTCACCACCCTGTTGACGAGCAGTGGTGTGTGAACTATACGAGCTCTCATTTGGAGGTGACCGGCAAAACCTTTTGTCCTGCTCAAATAAAAGAAATGGATCTAACACTCCTGGTGCTGAATTTAAGAAAAAGAAAAAACAAATAATGGGTGCATCCAATCTCAGAACTAAGAGTAGAAGCGTGGGTCTGCTGTCTTTTATATTTTCCTTTTTTTTTTTGGCATTGGCTCAGATTCTGTATCTTCTGTGACCAGTCAGATAGTAATAAATCAGTAACCAAAATAACATAGGCGATTACAAAAGCAGCAGTTATTGCGATAAAGCACCTGGCAAGAAAAATGAGTAATACAGTTAAGGGTAGGCCGAAGAAAGTCAGATGTAAAATTGACAGTTTTATTTTTTGCGTCGACTATCGTGTGATTTTAAACACACTCATCATACTGACGCTCCCGTACTTTTTTTCTCTTGTATACTTTCTTTAGTCTTTTCTAATTTTTCATTTTTTATCACGTCAGACGACTCCCTGAGAAAAATATCAAATGTTTATGTTGATGATTTGGCTGGTCAGATGTTCTGCTAAACAGAACAGCAACTTTGAACAAATCGATCTCAATTGGGGCAGAAGAAATAGAAGCAGCAGTTTCCCCCTGGTAATTTATGGCAGATGTGAAAGCTGGCTAGAGATTTGAAGAGAAGCTGATTATGAGCATAGTCATCAAATAAATGTAACCAAGGACCTTCATGGGTGTTTTAATGATTTTTAAAGACTAAATCTGGCCATTTTAGAAGCACCTGGGCCATTAAGACTATTCTGTTCAATCATGTTTTCCTGGGTCTTTATGAATTTTATGATGACTTTTTTTTTTTACTGTTGACTCCTGGACTCAAATGCAGACTCTTGGTAAGAGGTTATCCTTTGTCTGGCCGACCAAGTTGCATTTCACGCCTATTTAGATTGACTGTGAGTCATTCTGAACACACAGTCATCATTTATGTCGCTGTCAGAGTACAGTGGTGGTATCCCTTGCACTTTCAGGTCCCACTGGATGCTGGGTTATTTTTTGCTCAGTGCTTCTCAGGCATCAACTAAAGGAACTCTGATTACTTTTGTCACAGTTAATCTCCTTAAACAAAGGATGATCGGTGCTTAGAATTGTTATTGTTGTAATTTTGATTCCTTGCGTCATTTACTAACTTACTTTGTAAGTAAGTAAGTTTGAAAGCATTCAGCGTGACAGTCTGCTCAAAGCGCACTTTCGTTGAAGTGCATCAACAGCCCAAAGCTGTGGTGCCATAAGAAAGTAGTCAACCTTGGCAGAGCGAGCGGCCTGCTCACTTTGTGAGGCTGGAGGTCCTGGTCTTTAACTTTCAGTGAGAAAAAAAAAGAAGATTGCTTTCTTGTGGGGGGGGATGAGTTCAGTGAACGGCTTGACTGAACGTACACTACTGCTTATCATATCTTAGCATATAGAGGCAGGCAATGCATAGAAATATGTTTTATCTGATGTGGGGCAAATAAACTCAGACAATCTACATCTTGCTTTGCTCCTGTGTGCGAACACAAGCTTCATCCGAAGTGCGTTAAACTAGAGGGACGCCTGAACGTCCATCTCAGGTTAGTGGCGCATGACATTGGCTGATACTAAATGTCTTTTAGGAAGGAACTTTATCAACCCAAATATCTTCCGTTCGTACAATATAAAAGTGAATGTTTCAACTCACTGCTAGATGCATGGAGTTATTTAACCAGCATTTGGCAGTGAAAAAGACAAACGGGCTTCCCCGTGCTCTATTGCCAAAAGGTGTTACGACCAGTAACCAGGTGCTGGATAGCCGAAAATCCTGCCAGGTCACATTCCCCAGTGCAGCTGCACTGCAAGGGAAGCAGTCAGCTGGAAATGGCCACTACGAATTCACTCCGCAGAATAAAGATGACGCATTTCTGTTCTCAGAAAGACTAAAATGCCACCCATCCACTGCAAATGTCGAACATAAAAGTGATTACGGCTCCGTTGGATGCAATAAACATAACACTCTTCATTTTGTGGCTCCTGCTAAAGGCGTCTTGCTGGTAGGTCTGATAGAAGGTGTCCCGTACCTTAAGGTAGAAAGACACACAACTCAAATTTTTATGACGGGCAATATGGTTTTAGATAAAAGGCCACTTCCCCTGAAGATTAAGAAAGTGTTCTAATTCTCATTACAGTTCTAAACTGTACTGGATGTGCATTGTTGAACGGTGCGTATCTCCTGTGTGACACGACTGAGACATTGAAGAGTACCAAAACCCTAAATTGAAACGAAACCTCTTGAATCTGTGACTGAAGTCGAGAGGCGTTAGCGCGCCGTTGACTGAACTCTCTCAGTGCGCTGCACCTATTCAGCTTCGCAGCGCGTGCCCCAGGAGTGGCGGGATCGTCCCTTGTTTGACAGGTTTAATCAACGTCAGTAATCATTAGCCTCGGCCTCTGACTAACGGTGCTCCGTGTCCATCCTGCAACACCTGCCTTCCGGAGACGTTCCCCTCTCCCTTTTCTCCTCTCTGTCCGTCGGCCCAGCGAGCAGAAGAAGGAAATGCCTCCGAGTTGAGATAAACGTCTCCAGACGTGCAAAGGAGCGACTGCTCCCTGAGAGCTTTATCTCTCCCTCTTCTCACCACCGGGGCCAAAAAGCCTGGGCTCAGCCCCGCGTGCCGAGAGGGGATTTTGCTCCTCTCTGCTTCATTTAGCACACAATCTGCTCATCAGGGTATGAATGGAGCCGGCCGGCTTCGCCGTGCAGATGCTGTTTAATGGATTACACATCGATGAGTCAGTTGTTTCGGGGCCCTCTCTGCTCTTAAAAATGAACACTGACTGATTTTGAAAAGACCCATCCTGTCTCGTTGTATCAGCAGCGCCTCCTTTGTCGCTAACTTTGTTTCGAGCCGGAGCCTTTCATATGTCATCCATCAGAATCCAATTATGCTAAAACAGGTGCTCCTTTGTTTGTTTTTTTCACGTCTCACTGCTACCCCAGTGTTGTGTTGGACCCTCTTCATGTCGCTTCTTTACAGTGTTTTAGTCCATTTTTACCCCTCCATGGTTCTTTAAATGAATGCTTTCTCTATCCTATGTCCTCCCCGTCTTTTATCATCATTCCTCCCCTGGAGATGCAGCCCCCGGGTGTCAGACAGATTCCTGACATTCCAGGGTCATGGCTAATTTAAACAAAGAAAAGTTAGATGTACTCTTCTGTAGGATGATTGGTGCCGAGTTCAGATTCTATCCATTTAATACCTTAAATACTCTGTAGCTTTTGGTTCAAGTAATTGTTTAGATTGGATATTTATTGGATATCCAAAAGGAACATTTTACAAGTCGATAGCATTTACCTCGCACAACCCAACCGGTAATATGCCAGTGACGCTCATTTGGAAGGAGAAGGCAACACTTGTTTGTACTGAACTGGACCAGGCAGATTTGTCGCTCCATGGTGTTAGCCGTGCGCCACTGACCATGTGGCTTTGCGCTATGTGCCACCAAAGCCAGGAGTAAATCAGATACATGGGTCACATGTCTTAAACAATCAATGCTGTGACATCGAGTGCTGTATTATTGTTACTTTTTGTCATTTTTTTTTAAAATATCTTAAAATCCAAAGTTCTGTATGAAAGCAGACTTGGATCACCTGAACGTTCCAACTGAAATCAAATGGGAGTCTCAAATCCTACCGAAGTCTGCTGGTCTATTAAGTGTTAAAGCGACCTAATCTGCATTGCGTTGGTTTGTTTTTCAAGAATTCCCCTTTTGAGATATTTAATCACTAGATGGAAAACTTCCGTTTAATTGTGAGCCTCACTACTTATTATTGCTTCTTGTTCTCTGAGGCTGAACTCTACCTTTTAGGTGTGAGTCATGCAGGCCACTAACTAGATCGTGAAATGCTTCTCATTGTTGATGCGTCTCTGTGGTCTTGACGAGTGAAAAAGACTCGGTCACAAAATTGAATAAACTCCTCCGTAAAGGTATGTGGTATGCGGTATCACCCAAAGTGGAGAAACAACAAGTGGCCATGACAAATGAGGTTGCTAATGTCAGTTTGTAGTCCTCATACTCGCATTGCTCGAAGCCGTCTCCATTAATCAAATGCATTGGCTGCGTCTATCCTTGTTTTACCGCATTGTGGGGCTTTTTTTTTTTTTTAATATAAATATGGTTTATTGATTGGGTCAGTTGCTCACTTCCATGGCTTCAATAGCTGCATTTCCCTGCTGATTAATCTTAGATCTTGCTACTCTAGTCATCAAAATGGAGAACGAATGATCGTTGCAAATGGAAATTTCATCACAGACTGGCTGAGTGGATGTGGTGTATAACTGTGGTGAGAGCTGCAATGTTGGTGTAGAAACAGTGGCGTCGAGGAAAAGACAGAAGGCAGAGCTGGAGGTGGCAGAGATTAAAATGTTTGAGCTTCTCTTCGGGAGTGACCGGGATGAGGTTCAGGACACCAGAAGGGACGGCGCATGTTAGATGGTTAGGAAATGAAGCCAGAGATGCCTGACGTGGTCGGGGCATGTACGGAGGAGAAACGGTGAATATATCCATAGATGGCTGCTGCTGGGTAGGGCCGGGTTCCGAACGTTGCTACATTTGTATTAAATATAGACAAACTAATCATCTTGCGGTGCCAAATCCCGATATCCAGGAAACTAAATCTTAGCGTCTGTGGCCCAATAAGCATTTTGCATATGCAACCTACTGTAAAGTCACTGGTGATTGGCTTTCACATTATAGGAGGTGTGAGTTGAAGATACCCACCAACATTTTTTTTATGTTGGTGGGTATCTTCAGAAAATCAGTGTCATGCCAAAAAAAAGTCCTAAGTGTGGCTCCGCTTCATGAAGGTGGATCAAAATAAAGCAAAATGCACATTAGTGTCAAAGCATGTAGCTGCAAATAGGCAGCATAGGGGAATATAACAAACTTTATTTGGAGGAAATCCTGATTTAAATCACCAGTAAAATGGAAAATAAAGGTTTTGTGCTGTAATGGCAAAGTATGTAAAGTATTTTTGTTCAAATTGGTTTTAAAACATCTGGTAATGAAGAAAAGTATTGTTCTGGAACCAGTGTTGAAATTGGCGTCATATCAAAACATTTTCAACAATGCCCAACACTAGTGCTGGGGTTAGAACTGGAAGACCAAAGAGGAGATGTAAAGGTCCAGTGTGTAATATTATTTGAGTTGATTTATGGGTTCAAAAGAGTAAAAGCCTAACATACTGCCCATAAACACATTGGTAAAAGTGTATAATCGCAGTACAACAAAATTTGGTTTTCCTACCCTGAGAATGGTTCTTATATATTTATATATAAGAATATACGTAGAACAAGGGTCCTGCACCGCCATATTTTTAAGGCAGGTGTGGACAATCCAGCCCGCCTCAGAGCATGTTTCATATTTAGGGTGACTGTTGGCATCCTCAAATACACCAACGAAGAAGAAGGTGGACGAGGTATCCAGGTTTGGGTGCGCAGGCCACCGCAGTTTTCTGGTAAGCTCAGGAGAGGAAAGGAGAGTGAAAGGCGCTGCAATCTGAAATGTAACCACTTGGTGTCACCGTTTCCTCTCAATATCTCCAACTATTACTCACCTGACCTTTAATGGACGTTGGTGTCAAATGGAGGCAGACGATTGGCCGTCACCAAGCTTGAAGGGACCAGCTTAAAGCAAAAAGGCAGAGGACCATGGAAAATATTGACACATTGATCCTTGAAGTTGAAAGTTGCATTTGAAACCGGACTGCACAGGGCAGACACTATGTGGCGCTGTAGCACGTAGGCGTGTTCGCAGTGCGAGTGTTTATGTTATCCCCGTGAAATCCGCCCGACATGTGTGTGATCCCATCCCGTTCCGCAGGCGGTGTCGGCAACAGCAGCTGTCTCCGCGCGCACACACACACACACACACACACACACACACACACACACACACACACACACACACACACACACACACACACATAAACACACCTCTGCAGCACGTTTGCTGCTTTTGTGTCGGAGACTGCTGAGGTTTTTCTCTCAACAGCGTCTTCTTCACATCTATAAAAAGCCTTCGTCCCTGGAGAGGAAGTGGCTGGCCTGTTGTTTTGTTTTGTTTCGTGTTTTGTTGAGTAAAGCCCTGAAAGCAGCACTGAGCTCTTGACTTGGCAGTTCTGAAGAAGTTGCCCAAATGTGTGAGAGACTTTGATCGGGCTGCAACAGGAAGCCTTTATCTTTTGTCGGGCCTCAGATCAGACTCGCGCATCAGACAGAAAGTCGCTTTTGTTGCAGACTATCGGGTTGAGACGTGCGACCGAATCACTTTATTTTAAATTCTATTTATCAGCTTCATATCCCCTCCCTTGTTTAAGCCGCCAACTTGGTTCTCGTTTTCTCGCCTTCATGCTGAACTCTTTCCCTACCCACACACGCTTTTCTTGGACCGCTATTTTGATAGCCCTCGAGAACATTTTCTCTTTCCCCCGCTCCATGACGAGTTAATGCCATCCGTGATCGATGGAGGACAATTTCTTTTTCCTCTCAAACTCCTCTCTGGTGATGGATCGTGTGCGCTTAGCAGAGAGAGGGATGTTCCATGGGATTATATCCCTTTGGTTGGGGTTCATCCTCAGATGATTGCCATAAAGAAAATACGCAAGCTATTGTCTTTAAGGTCCAGTGTGTAATATTTGCTCTGATTTATTTTTATTTTGGTAAAAGCTTAATATACTGTCCATAAATACATTAATAACAGTGTATACTTGCACTACAATAAAAGTAATTTGGTTTTCCTACCTGTGGAACCATTCTGATTTATATATAAGAATATACATAGAGGAAGGGTCGTAGCTGCTCCAGTTAGCTACCAGGTTTGGGCGCACAGGCCACCATAGTTCACTGGCAAGCTTGGGAGAGGGAGGGCGAATGAAAGAGCAATGAAATTTAAATGTAACCACTCGATGTCCCTTGCTGTTTCTTCTCAAAATCTCCAAGTATTATACACGTAACCTTTATGATTTGCAAATCTAATTTAATTTCTTTTTTTTATGTGCTGTGTAAAACTGCCATGTCATTTATGCAGTGTGTGTTTTTGACAGGAAGTCATGCAGGAACACCTGGTCGTTTTCAGAGTGTATCAGAGTGAATCTGGCTGAGTATCAGTGCAGGAATCCAGATTTTACCCTCCTTCCTTCCTGCCTGCACTGGGAGGATATTTCTACACTGATTGCCGTCGTATTAAATTGGTGGGGTGGGCTGAGGTGGGGGGCTGTGGCTGCGCTGCACTGTACAGTCTCTTTGGCACTCAAGTGAAGTGGAGTCATTATATTATCTCAGTCAGCCAGCAGCTTATTACAGTGTATCTCCTTGTCATCACAATATCATGGCGAATAGACGGAGGTGATTGAAAATAAAGCCTGTTGCCCGCTGATGGAAGTGTGCTGCCGTGAGACGCACAATGGAAGAGACAGGGACTCCCACCGCAGCGGCATGAGAGTACGGGCCGCGCACACCAGAGTGCACGGCGGTGATGAAAAATAGATTTATTGAAATGTGGCAATAAGAATGTGCTCGGTGTGAAGAGATGTTACATTAGCACTTCTGCTTCCTTTTTTTCCCCGTTTTTAGACGTGTTCTGTTTCAGAGTAATTATACTCTGCAGAGGAAGAGTGTCTTTGAAAAGGGAACACAGCACAGGAACATAAGCAGCATCTGCTTTTGGCAGAATTTTAAGGTGAAGTGTGCAATATTTGCAGATTTTGAGAGGAAATGGTGACATCAAGTGGTTACATTTTAGATTGCAGCGCTGTTTGCCAGTGAGCTACGGTGACCTGCGCACACAAACCTGGATACCTCGTCCACCTTATCCTCTGTTGGTTTATTGGATGACGTGAGCGTTCACCCTGAATATGAAATGCGTCAGGCGGGCCGGATTGTCCACACCAGGCTTCCGTTGAAATATGGTGGTGGTACAAGATGGCCAATCACTGGGAGCGAGACCCTTGCTCTACATATAGTCTTGGATATATATAGAACTGTTCTATGGGTAGGAAAACCAAATTACTTTTATTGTAGTACTAGTGCGAGTATACTCTTTTATTAATGTATTTATGGGCAGTATCTTAAGCTTTTAAGCTTTGAACTATAAAAATCGCAAACAAGATTGTTACAAATCTACCACGATGAAAGTACACCACAAACATGAGATTGTGTTGTACTCATTCATTCATAAACAGACCTAACGGATGCTTTCATTCATTCATGAACAGACGGATGTGTCTGTCTGTTTACGCAATGTGACGCTGGATTTCGTCAGTGTGGTGTGAATAGAGATGGTCACGTGAAGTGATGGCCAGTCAGGTGTCACATGGTCTCCGTTCTTCAAGGAGCAGGTTTGTGCAATTCAGTGGATTTCAATGGCAACTTGGATTTTTGGCTTTCCAAGGTCTGAAAATCAATAGACTCAAGGTGAAAGACTATTGTGCTATACTTGGCTGCCTGTCGGCATCCATTCCAAATAGGAAGTAACGAAATACACATACTTTGTTCCTGCACTTAAGTTTATTTTTCAGGTGTCCATACTTTACTTGACTTTTTACTTTTACTCCCTCCATTTGTACACAAATATCTGTACTTTCTTCTCCTTACATTGGAAAAACATGCTTGAAAAGATACTAATTCTGTTCAAAATAATTCACTTATTATCTATCATAGTTATTTGAACTCTGCTCTTGTGAAATCAAATATAAAAGTGCATTGTGTTTTAGAGAGAGATTATTTTAGGCTTCCTCAGCTTTGGGGTCACTGTTCAGTACGTTTTCATCGCAGAGAAAAGTACACAAAGGAAATAACGTTGGTTATTGTTATTAAATCCAATAGTGTTATAAAAGCCAATAATAATGTTTCCAACAATAAACATCCAACAACGGCTCACTAGTCATAACAATTACTGATTACAGTTTAGTTGTGCTGCAGTTGAAAAAGAAAAAAAGCTATAGTATTAAGACTAGCAAAGCTGTTAAAAACATTTTTATTTTGAAAAAAATTATCAACAAATGTCTAATTAATGGCAAAAAAAAAAAATCATTTTCTCTTTTTACTTCAGGCTATTTTGGTACAATTCTGCATGATGGATCGACACCAATAAGACCCCGCAGTAATTGGAGAATTTACACATGATTACGTGGTGCATCCGGTTTGTATGAATGAGCCATAAACCTAAAAAAAAAAAAAAAAAGAGGTTATTGTATCTCATCTAGAAGGCACAGAACGTATTTTTGCCGCGGGCGGGCGTGGTTTTCTGCGCAGCAATGTACACACTCGCTGGAAGGGGCCGCCACTCTGGGATGCGTCGCTGCAGGCGAGCCGCCGTTTTTTTTTTTGTTTGCGCTCCGCATCTGGAGAGACGAGCCTCGGCGCAATTCTCCTCTCTTCGTCGGCCGTGCGTTTGCTTTCCTTCTCGTTTACGGTCGGTTAAGTCGCGCTACTCGTTACGTCGTCTTCCTGTCAACAGCCGTAATCAAAGGAGATATGATCTTGAAAAGAGAGCAGAGGATGCGTGCAGCTCTGTGACGGCACGCTGTCTTTGTCGAACTGAAAGGAAATGAGCGCTTCCCCCCCGTCGTCATGTTTTGTATGAAAAGCCATTATGAGCTATAAAGCCAGCAGACATGATATTAACAGACACAAAGGCTGTCGGGACGGCGCTTTGCTTCCTAATGGGGAATGAATTAAATCTACCCACATTATCGCGCTCAGTAGTTGGTGCGATGGATTCACCTGCTGAACCGTCTTTGTTTTGGAGATTTTTGTGCCTCTGCCGTAAGGGAGCACATTACTTCTCGTTGGATGGATGGATGGATGGATGGATGGATGGATGGTGGTGATGTAGTCGAGACCGCCTCAACCCGAGACCAAAGGACTAGCGGGGCCGAGACAAGACCGAGAGCAACGCCGCGTCTTGGTCTTCACTTCCAAATTAGCTCACACTAAGATATGCCAGAGCACACACGTGTGACGTGCGTTGCCATGGCAACTTATGTCAAATTTATGCCACTCTTCTATTACATCTTCATCTTTCATTTATAGCACCCCAGTTTTGTCATGTGCATGAAATTTCGTCAATGCGATTCGCACGTTGGGCGAATGTGCAGCACGTTGACGACCCGTGTCTTAAGGAAAGGGGAGACGGCTGTGATAATGTGCGTTGTCACATGTTTTTAAAATAGTTATTGGCTGAATTTCAAGGACGGGTAGTAATGTGATAATGAGACCCTAGCAGCTGAATTATCTGTAGTTTTTGCATCCATTTTTGTACCTACAAGCCTATCAGATGATTGTTAATTTAACATTGTCGCTTCTGTGAAAAATGATATTTAGTAATTGGGATTTTTTTTTTTTTGACAATGATTAATTAGTAAATGTATAATACAATACAATGGTGATCACCTTCTAGGCCTTAACTAGGAGAATGAAAAGATTTCTTGAAAGTGCTCCTGAAACTACAAGTGTTCCACATCCTGGAAGGATTTGTGCGTTCCCTGAATAGTTCAAGGCGCTATGAATAGTTCCTGTGATGGGAGCGTGTCCAGGGATCCCCGGCTCTTGTGACAGCGCCAGGGCTCTACCGACAGCAGTGAGTCTGCTTCCCCGTGACATGACATGAGTCATGGACATCTCTGCTGCTGTAGATTTGCTTTGACAGTCTGCAGGTATTCAAAAAACATTCTTCAAAAGAAGAATTGAATGTTGCTTGATGCGATCAGTCAACTCAACATCCATGCATTGCTTGAAGGGTATGAAGCCCTTTAGGTCAGGGGTCACCAGGTAGTCTGCAGGCCTGTTCAAAAAATAGCACAACTCGTCAAGCTGCGTCTAAAATTCAGTTTCATCCAACCCTGTTAAGTCATTGTTGACAATTACTAACGACTCCTTAACGTGATCAGTGTCTTCACATAGATCATTGTCATTAATAACAAAATGTAACTAAAAGCTAACTAAGAAAGTGTGTTATTTCAAGAGAGTGAAACAACCTGGTTGCCATGAAGTAGCGCTCTGCTTCAGAAAGGTTGTGGATCGCTGCTGTAGGTCGTGTTTAGAAATGTAAATGCTGGCGTGGCTTCACTGTAAAGACGTTTTGAACATCCACATGTGTTTTGCACAGTTTTGCGCCTATAGTCCTTCTAGGTTAAATGTTAAAACGTCGGTGGTGCCGACGCCCACTGCCACCGGGTCGTTCCCACAGCATCATTGAGCGTTTTCCCACTGCGCCCGTTCCGTCCGCCTGTATCCCGATTCTGGGGCCGAAGTGCTACGCGGCACTTGGAAAGGTTAAAGGCTTTGAGGAAAATGAAACCACTGAAATGTCAGCACTCCGACTCCGCAGAGGCCGCAGTAAGAACCCCAATCCAAATCCCCGCCCCTCCCCTCCCGCCTCTCCGTCCCCTGCTCCCACAGTGTCGGAGAGAATGACAACAGTGATGGCATGGCATATAACCGCTTCTCACAAAGCACTGGGCAGCCTTTGTGTGGGTTGCAGGCGGCCGCGCAGGAAGCCCCGGCCTCTCGCTCCCTCTGCGGTTCGTCTGCGAATGTGAGACGCCTCTTGTTATCGGGCAAAAACAAACTCCAGCATAGCTGCGATTCTGAGGGGATATGATTCAGTATTATAATAAATGTATTCTTAGCCGTGCGGTGGCTCCCGATTTAGGGTACAACCACAGCGTCCCATTGTTTCAAAATGTTCGGTTGGAATCGGAGTGGTATTCTTTTTTTAAAACTTGCCGGCGCTTTTGGAAGAACGGACTGAACAGCGTCTCCTCATCCAGAAGTCCAGGGGGGGAGGGACTGTTCACAACATGCCTGTTCAATGAGATTCTTGGTCTTTCGCTCAGCAAGTCTGATTCATTGGTGTAGGCGTGAATGCACAATGAGCTCCGATGCAGATCAAAGAAACGTAGGTCAAGTATAGGAAATGCAGGAAGTGGACCCCAGCAGAGGGGATTGTGGGTAAACGCAGTCTATACAAACGAGCATAACGCGAGGACGAGGTAAAATCTCTCGTAGAGTTATCGTCAGTCCACGATGTTTGTCATACCTGCTGGTGAACCCCAGCAAGAACAAGGAAGTGTTAAAAAGTAGTTGCTCTGCGTTAACCAATAGATGAGCGAGGTTTCTTCTTTAGTGTTTGTCTGATTCTCTCCTTCAGTAATCCTCAACACAGCGCCACCGCAGGTGAGGAGGGGAAGACGTTTTTTCCGTAAGGTCAATTCAAAATGCAGCGTGAAGGCAAACTCGGACTCGGCTTCATGTTGCAACCCAAATTGAAGCTGTTGCTACCAGACTATTGGGAGGTGAAAACGACCTCAGACTCTTGTCTTTTATGGACAAGGCATTTTCATTTTTCAACTTTTTCACTGCAACTGGATGAACTCGAAGTCCAAAATGTCAGCCAAAATGACAGTCTTGGTGTTTAAAAACCAAACAGCTGCGGTCTTTGTTGCGATGAAACCATGAAGCAGCTTCAAGTCGCCCTTAACCGACCCGGTTGAATGAGTTCAGAGAGTGGCAGTGCGACCAAGTCGTGCAGAAACAGCTGTAGCTGCTGCTTGATGGCACTTTGCACGACCGGAAAAGATCCGACTGGCCATTTTGAAGAGTTCTAGACAGAAGGTTCCTCCAGTCAGACTCCAGCTTATCTTCATTTGCCATCAACTTTCTCTGTGGGCTTTTTTAACCAGACGAATAATAACAATAAAGAGAGTGAATCATGGTAATGATCCAGTTAGTGCGCCAGGCTAGAACGCTGTTATGTCTTGACAGAAATATTCCAGTCAGAGACGCTTTTTTTTTTTTTTTTTTAACTGTGTGTTTGTGGGGAGTCATCTGGGTGCGTTTACGCAGCCTTGATGACTGCTGTAAGGCTTCGGTTGTGAGTAAAAACTGTAGCTGGACCTAATTGAGGGCCATTTTACTGCTCCTGCTCTACCATAAACTGGAGTACGAGCTGCAGTGGCCGCTCCATAAACCCCCCCGTGATTCTAATCTGCCGACCTCTCATTTACTGCTCAACCTCGTTCTGCAGCAGCCGCCCTCAAAGGACACGGAAGACGGTTCCAGCTCTCATTTCAAAGGCTGAAAGTTGGCTCGATCGTTATTTTGCTCAGTTATCGTTATTTTTTGATTGTTCCATTCCCGGAGCAGCAGAGGCAGATCCTCGAACAGAGGCCGAGTGAGAGAAGGGATCAGATAATATTGTCTCTGACATTTACCGCTGCCGTCGTTACTCGGAGCCGACGGCGTGCGACATCTACTCATTACAACACGTTAGCCGCGCCGCAAATCCAAGTTCTGGCGCCGGCTTTTCCCTGTGAAATGAACACGAACAAGCAGGGGCGGAGCTATGTGGTGGCCAGTGGTGGTGGTGGGGAGGGGTGGGACGGGGGGGTAATTTGAAGAAAGGCCTTACGCTTCCACACCTCATCATCTGAAGTCATATCTTTGTCGATTGATGTACAGAGACAGTGAATTAGAGAGAAAATAAGAAAAAAGCTAATTCATAAATAATAGAATCAAATACTCTTTTAATTATTATAATCAAATTATTGTTGAATTTTGAACATAATCTCTTATAATATATCATCTAATATATTCCCTGCTAGTCAAAAATGTGACGTGTGTGTGAGATGTGCCGGTTTTGCGCCATTTATCAAGGTGATTAGCTCCTCAAACTAGCCGAGGTAGTGCAAAATAAACAGGTTTGTGACAAAGAGGCCGAAGAACACCCAGTTGTGATAGACACTGATCCAAAAAAACCTCAGAATTGGCAAAATAAACTGAGAAAATACGAGGCAGGCAGCATACATTATTACTTTACAGACAAATCCAGGTTTTAACGTCATGTTAGTGGATAGTATTCTTATTCATACGGTGAGCGAATGAACGCTGCAATCTAAAATCTGACCACTAGATGGCAGAACTTTACACGCTGTACCTTTATGAGTCCAAACGGTGTTAAAAATACATGCATCTATATCCAATGGCGCGCTGTAAAGCCTCCCTCTGAGCCTCTCGTCAAGCAGGCAATTAGCAGTGTGTGAAAACATCCCCGGCTTTATGGACGCTGAGAGGGGGCGCCGCTGTTGACTCTGCGCGTCTCCGCTGTTGAGCCTTATCTCCACGGGCAAATAAAGTCCTGTTGATCTCCTCCTTTTTATTACTTCCTTCTCTGTTGGCATAATGACTCACGCCCGGCAGCCAGGCTCCCTTTTGGTTTTGATGAATTGCCAAGATGACACAGGACAGATTACCGTCTCCAGCTACGGGGAAAATAGTCCACGCTCCTCCTGACATTTAGCAGGCGTGCGATTGACTCTGTGCAAATATCGCTCGCCGATAGCAAGAAGTGAAAGTGTTTGTTTTAACTTTCATTTTTCTGAAACGTCGACACGGAAATGGAAGTTGCTGTTTTCAGAATTGAGATGAAGATTCTATGCGGCTTCTCTCTGATTCATTCGTCTGTTGGCCGACGTTGGCGCTTGATGCGAGTGTTGGTACGTTGGCGCTTTTAATCTCCAATGTGAGCCAACACACTGCAGTGCGTTGCACTTGGAATCATGGGGGTGTGTTTGTAATGTTCAGAGTTTTGCTGCGGTGGTTGCAGAAGGTTGTGGGTTGTGGGTTCTATTCTTGCCCGCGTCCCCCATGCGTGTGTGTTGGTGTGGTACTTTAGGTCCTACGGCTGCCTCCCACAGTCTAAGGACACGTGCGTCAAGATAATTGAGCACTCTAAAGTGGGCTTTACACCGATCATATCAGCAATATCGGATCGCCCAATATTTGGCATTTTTTTGAAATGTTCGTGATCGGGCGTCATGTCATAAATCTCCGATCAATAGATAGATAGATATATAGATAGATAGATATAGACTTTATTGATCCCTTTGGGATGACTCCCTCAGGGAAATTAACAATGACGTCATGGTCGTGTTGAAACTTTTTTAATCCGTCTCATTTACTCCAAAGTAGTTCCACAGCCTCGACGGGTTTATTTGTTCGTATCCGAGAGCTAATGATTCGTGATTCAAAAAAACTTCATTTTCGTCTTCGTGCCTCTTCCTGTTTTGAGTACTGTCGCTATGTGACGGACAATAAAGTGTCTTTGAATCTTCACGACGGCGACATCCACGGGCGACACAAACAAACATGTCGGAGGTGTGGAAGTTTTTCAAAGTGAGAGAACCAGTCATAGCACGAGCTATCTGCAATACATGCAACGCTACAGTACCTCGCAGGGAAATGTCGGCAAAAAAAGTTCAACACGACAAATTTAATCAGGCACTTGCAAAAGATACACATGGAGGAGCATGTCGAGTTCAAGAAACGCAGCGCAGAGAAAGAAAAAGAAAAGCAAACTCCGAAACGGATGCTAAAGCAAACAACTTTATTGATACTCAGGAAAGAGCACATAAGTATATAAGTACATAAACAAGTAATTTAAATATTTACTTGTTTATTTAAACTCACTGATCGGTGATCGGTGATCAACACAAAAATCATGATCGTGTAAAGCCTACTCCAAAGTGGCCGGGAGTGAGTGGGAGTGTGGTAGTTGTTGACTTTCTTTCTATTCTGGGCCTGCAACAACAATGGAATAGAACAAGCTTTATGGTTCCCCCAATGGTCATGATGTTAGAGCAGCAATGGAGACACAAGTCAGTAACAGTATCAATGTTCATTCATTCACTCATTTTCCATAGCCGCTTCTTCCTGAGCTCAGGGTCACGGGGGTCTGCTGGAGTCCATCCCAGCTGTCTTAGAGCGAAGGCAGGGTGACACCCTGGACAAGTCACCAGTTCATCGCAGGGCCACATAGAGACAAACAACCATTCACACTCACATGCACACCTACGGACAATTTAGAGTGTTCAATTGACCTCACGTGCATGTTTTTGGAGTGTGGGAGGAAGCCGGAGAACCCGGAGAGAACCCACGCAGGCACAGGGAGAACATGCAAACATGCACACAGAAAGGTCTCAGGTCCGGGATCGAACCCACGAGGCGGCAGCGCTAACCACTGCGCCGCAGTGTCGCCCCAGTATCAATGTTAATGTCTGCCAATAGCATCAACAATAAATATAACAATACATAAGATAAAGATAACGCCTAATAAATGAGATGTGTTCAAGAACTAAAACAATTTAGCTTTGTCATTTTGTCTTATTAGCAGTAAACAACAAAATCATTTCCATTTTGCATACTAAAATCCTCTGGCAAATATTTAATGAC